>NC_040029.1:10302716-10602716 GCF_000972845.2 Larimichthys crocea | reverse complement strand
CAGAGCAAAGCACAGCAATAATTCCAGATAAATCATTCCCTCACGGAGCCACTTGCTGCGTTCAAACACAGGCGTGACCTTCAGCTCTGCCTCTTTCTACATCATATAGCCTGGGAATATAAAAGCTTATTAGCTCAGAACATTGTTGATACGTTTGTTCCAAGGCAGTGCACTAATGAGGCGTTGCAGGATGCGGGCAGCCGCCGACTCTCCTTTTGGAGATATTTTCTCCCCGCCAGAGGAGCATAATACACCGCTAATGGCATCTCCCTCACAAATGGGCAAATAAAAAGAGAGATGAAGTACAATATTGCTTTACCATATCAAAAGGAAGTGGCGTCCACGGATTGTGCGACTGTCTGTTGGCATGTTGATGGGCGAGCAGGCGGGTGGACTTCTATAGAGACGTGATGGACGCAGAGAGACGAGAGAGAGAGAGAGAGAGAGAGAGAGAGAGAGAGAGAGAGAGAGAGAGAGAGAGAGAGAGAGAGAGAGACAGAGACAGAGACAGAGAGAGAGAGAGAGAGAGAGAGAGAGAGAGAGAGACACACTCATATATATGTGAGAGAGAACACACAGAAAGACGAATAAACAGACAAAATGGCATTGCATTGGAATAAATGTAAGCATGTACGATGAGGCGACAATCAAAAAAAGACTCGTCAGGTTTGCTTTACTATTCTGAGTGTGTGTGTCGTACTGACAGCAGCAGACACACACACACACACACACACACACACAGATTTACGTTACAGCTCTGAGATCAGGACTCCGTCACCTTTGTCCAGTCCTGACCTGTGTTCTGACAAGCGACAAAACTCTTTGGTGTTCATCGTCTGGTCATCAGCAGGCGTCTTTGTTTCCTTTATTTCAACAACAAGAAGTTTGTCCATAGCATCCAGTCTCAGCGTCTCTGGGTCATTATGGAGCAAACATGTGACATGCCACACACTCCACAGTCATCCAATCCAAAGCGTCCCACTTATATTGTCTGTGGCATCAGTCGAGCGCCGCCCTGCAGGCTGCTCATCACTCTGCAGGGAGTGACGGGGCCGCAGCACAGACCTCCCATCGGTCTGCTACAGTTTCAGAAATTTAGAAACTTGTGCCGAACACCCGGCACGACCTCCTCTGGGACGCAGAAGTAGGCTCAACAAACATGTAGTGAGAGCTGCAACTCGAACGGTCTTATGGGTAAATACTGGTGAAATGATATGCAGACACGGAGCGACATGTCCCAGGCTGCAGTTTTCTCTGATGGACCACATGTTCTCAACCTAAGTGTGCTATGCTAATCAACACTTTACCTACTTGTCAGCAAACAGAGGAGGGACCTCACTTTCTGCAACACCGGAGGGAATTCACTCGCAGCGTTAGTCTCTCCTCATCACTAACCTCCATTTTTAATTTGACTCCAAACTCCTCCATCATCTGAGGCAACACATCTGCAGTGATGGCGTCTCCAATCAGCAGAGAAATCATGCTCTCATGACGCCGTCCTCTGTCTGTCCCTCTGTTCCCGTCACAGTACGACTTATTTTAGCTGAAGCCCCCCGAGGATCGCAGCGCTCGCCTCTCTGAGCGCAGGGACGTCGGGAGACTCTCACTTAGGGGCCGCCTCCAAAGGGGAAACGATTGTGACTTTGTTCTGGCAGCGAGCGCTCTGTGGGGAAAAACGTCTGAAAAGGCCCACATAATTAGAGGAGGGAGTGAGAGGCAAAGACAAACCCAGACTCAAAATAGTAAATCAACTCAGGCTTGGACGCACAGATCGATGACACCGCCCTGATGCATTCTGCTCATTGGAGGTGAGACGAGGACACAGGCTGAAAATATTGTTCTTAATTGAAGTGCAAGAAAAGAAGCTGTAATTTATTTGACTCTCTACGAACAGCAGCAACACTCACACACATGGACAAACTTCAGAGAGAACAGTTTAACCCAAACTGCGATGTGAGGCGTAAACTCCCTCAGTGACACGCTTCTTCCATCCCACCTCAGCTAAACTTGCAAACACACACACACACACACCTTGTATTGTCTTCAGCTATGCTCAATTATTAATGGATAAACAAAGAGCCATGAACTGTGATGGGCTGTCGGCAGATATTTTCCCCTCTCATATCTTGGAGGCCCAGGAAACGCACACAAGAGCTGGCACAGTAAAGAGGGAGGAGAAGCTTAAGGTCAAACTCACTCACTGCTCTCACACACACACACACACACACACACACACACACACACACACACAGACACACACACAAACACACAGACACACAGACGTGCATGGATGTATTCGCAAACAGATACAAATAAACAGACGATCTGCGAGGAGTACAGATAGTCTAAAAATGTCAGGGAGGGGAGGAGGTGTGTGTGTGTGTGTGTGTGTGTGTGTCTGTGTCTGTGTCTGTGTGTGTGTGTGTGTGTGTGTGTGTGTGTCTCAGAGAGAAGTGGAGCAGATAGCTCATTTCCTCTACTGAGACGGTTAGCTGCCTCCTCTCTCTCTCAGGAGGTTGGCTAGCCATGTAAAGAGTGTGTGTGTGTGTGTGTGTGTGTGTGTGTGTGTGTGTGTGTGTGTGTGTGTGTGTGTGTGTGTGTGTGTGTGTCGGTGCATCTAACAGACAACAGACTCTCCTGGGTAAGCGAGGATGATGTAAGGGCAGTTCATCGACTTCATGCAGCAGCAGCACAGAACGACTCTTACAGAGGGTGAGCAGCTCGTACGGGCAGGTAAACACTTTGTGGAGATCAAGATGAACTCCTGCGGCGTTGTTCTGGTGATTTACAGGAAATGCTGCTTTGTTGAAATCATTAACGAGGAAGTCACGATGTCATTCCACCGATGACCAATCAGATCTTTGTTGAGATTATGTCATCGTCGTCGTAGTGACGGTGCAGGTGTGCACATGCTGGCTCAGGTTCTTCTTTTACTTGTTGCAGTTGACAATAATTCATGAGTGGAAGCGTGAATATTATTTATTTGTCACGATGCAGGTGTGCACATGCCGGCTCAGGTACAGGAAGAGAGATTCACGTGCTCACCTGGAGAGTGTGTGAGCTGTACTGTTGCAGCACTGACTCTGACTGCAGTTTAAGAAGCAGAGCTACTCATCATGGATGTATGTGAACATATTATAACTAAATATTAAAGAGTTATCCTAGTATTGATGGAATTAAATGTCTCTAATTGAGAGAATCCTCCACGTATCACCAGCAGAGGTGCTTCAGACCAATGTATGGATCATCACACAGCAGCAAGCTGCAGCGAAAGACTACAAATATGGTTTCCTGTTAAAATAATATACGGTATTTGACAGATTATAAGGAGGGACGAAGAAGATCTGAAGCTGCAGGAAACCCAGAAGCTCTTTCTTCATTAAAAACTGAAGAAATGATTTAATTTGCTGTTAATTAATATTCTGACAAACTGACCGACTGATAAAACCTGACGAGCGATGAATGTACAAACAGGATTTAGCTGCAAGCGTGGACGCAGAAGTCGACTGAAGCTCGCTAACCAACACAAGCTGAAGCTGATCAGCATGTTTCCACACACACACACACACACACACACACACAGAAAGAAAAACACAGTAAGTTCCCCCTCAGCTGTACACACACAAATCCATCAAACTGTGGCGTACATCTCCGACTTGTTAAGGCACCATTTGTCAGCTGCTCCTGGAGTGGCTGTGTGACTCCGCCACTAATTGCCACTGGTGCTAAATTTAGTCGTGGAGATATGAGTCCTTTTGATCAGGAGCTCTGAATCTAAAAAATAAAAAAAGAAAAAACTGTGCTCAGCCTCGCAGGCAAGTTTACCCGCCTCTCCCCGCGCTCTCCCCCATCTTCCTGTCACTGGGGAATAGGTGAACTATTCCATATGTCAGCCTTGTCAATCAGCAGCAGAAATATGGGAAGTGCTCTCCCTCTCCCTCCCTCTCTCTAAAAGATCCTGGGTGGATGTTGTTCGTCTCTCTGAGAATTCTGCCAGTGCTCCAGTGTGTGTGTGTGTGTGTTTATTTATTTCCATGTCATCATGGGTGGTTTGGAACCTCAAGACAAGAAGGGAATATTAATCAAAACAATCCCAGCCAGGTATTTTAATTGTAGCGTTAATCAATCATTGTAAATGAGACGAGGGCTCCGAGTAAACTTGTTAGACTTGGAAGACGCTGCTCTTAGTGTGTGTGTGTGTGTGTGTGTGTGTGTGTGTGTGTGTGTGGTTGGACTGAAAACGATTCATTCTTTTTTTAGCGCCGTCTTAAAGGGACAGTTCGAGCTGGACTGCGGATCACGGCGGCGGTTAACCTTGAAGTTTCTAATCAAACAGGAAATAAACTGAAAATTCTAAAAACACTCCGCTGTCGCGCCGTCGGGTCGATGCCGAGCGCTCGCTCTGACGACGATACGTCATGGTGTCACCAGCCGACTGTTTTTCTAAGCCACTCAGCGGCCTGTTGACTGATTGATGGTTGGAGCGCCGTCAAGACTTCCATCATAGGTTTTCACTGTAATCAAGGTTACGGACGATCAGCTTCATCTTCAGCAAAAAGCTCCAGTAAATATGTTATTTTGATCCATTCAGTGACGTGATGTCGTCCAGAAGGCTCTTATTCTAATGAATACATTCTTCATAATGCAGCCCGATGGCTAAATAAAGGCCTTTGTGGGGAGATTGATCTCCGTGAAGAGAACATCCATAAAGGACGCAAATCACACTAAAAGCACCGTCTGAAGCAGAGACGCAAAGGCCAAGGGTACGAAGCGAGCGTGGCCGTTTGTTTTCTCATTGCACGTGTTGTTTTTTAATATTTAATGAGTGCTTCATCAGCCCTCACTTCAGGAGAAGCTTCGTCTGTCCGGGTGAGACGAGGTTTCTTCAGGAGTTTGCAGTCGAAGCAGCTCGCAGGTGTCAGGTTGTGTTTCCCGTCTGCCTGCAGGCCTCGTGTTTGTTTTTTTTTCTTCCTTTGCCGCCATGGAGCAAATAACATATGGAGCATTAACACCAGCGTAACACCACACGACATGTTTGTAGCAAACAGGTTGAAAATAATTCAACACGGCAGAGACCTCAGAAAAAAAAGGCCAAAGATGAACAGAAGTGTTCTGCATCCAGAAGAAGAGTCTCAGACTTCAGCATTAGGTGGAGAAGCTGACCGCTGTCTACCTGTCTCCCCCTCACTGACTCCCGTTAGCGCCCCGTCTAATTCATGAGGACGGACGCAGGCCAGGACGATCAGACTCACGAGGAAATGCTGCTGTCGTTTCCTCGCAGACGCGGAGGAAAACTTTGATGTTCTTTAATGAAATATCTCACGAGAGAAGAGGAGGAAGTGACTGGACATGGCGTGTTTCATGTTTTTTACGTACTTCAGCTCGACGTGGACGTGCTGCAGCTTCACGACTTTGTTACCTTTCTCAGATTTGATCATTCTTCCTCGGTTTACGAGCTCCTACCATGAGTAAGTGGTTAAATATTTTCTATTTCAGAGTTTGCACAGGGTGTTTTATTTTGAAAATTGACAGTTTGATCTGCTCTGTGCTGCTTGAGGCGGCATCTGAAAAAAGTATTGCGGCCTTGTATTGTTTGCAGCGAGACGCTCCTGACGTCATCACAATCACTGTCTAGAATATCTGCGATCAGCTCCACCGGCCCGGAGTCAGCGCAGCCGCTCCTGGTGGAGGTTCAGGGGTGGTGCTTTCGACCAACACCCAGGGAGCAGACGACCCAGAAGAAAACGTGACTTTTAAATGTCAGGACACTCGACCGCTGAATATCAGACGAACAGAAAATGTTTGATACCAAAGAACTGAGTGTCCAGTCAGAGACGAGAGCGCCACGGCACATTAGGAGGTGGTGGAAGCTGAGAAGTCCAATAAAAAGGTGAAGCTCCCGTCTGTTTGTGCCCTCAAAGCTCCGCACACATTCACGTCAGGATTCCACGGAGAAGACTTGAACCAGCTGAAGACGGATTTAGTTTAAGTTCTTGTTGGACTGTTGTGACAATCCACACGGTAACGTCACATCGTCCACACATCACCCATCGCTTCATCCTCAGAAATAAGAGACACATAAACAACTAATTGGATCCATACATGCAAGATACAAACACAGCTGTTGGTGTTTTCTAAGAGCCCCCCATCTCCTCGCAGACACACATCCACCCACAGGCAGAGAGAGGTAGGTGGGGAGAAGAGGATGAGACATCGAGAGCGATGATATCACAAATCACAGGGACAATCAAGCCGGTGTCATCTCCGAGACTTCACAACGAACAGGCTGTTAAGAAGAAGAGGAGGAGGTGGAGGAGGAGGTGGAGGAGTGATGGATCCTGAAGGATCTCCTGTTGTACACCATTAGACAATCCCTCCACACACTCCAAACGTCTCTCCCGCCTGTAGCTTCATGACAAATGTTACGCGTGGTAACCCGCGTCGCGATGAGACGCTTAAAGAACGCCTGTTTTGATCAGCTTCTGTGGAGTCGTATGATAATGCGACACAATATGTGGACACCCAACACAACATCTCATGCATTTATTAATTTGTTTAGCATAAAAGCGCTGCCACATCCGCAGCGTTTTCTTTGACTTTCCCCAATGTGTGACAAAACGTACCATCAGTTGGCGTGAAGCGACGAGGCTGCACGTGCGAGAACTCAGAGTCCGGCCTAATGAAGTTGGAATATCGCCTTCACTTCAAAACCAAGACTCAGCTTTGAACCTATGGCGCGTGCGTGTGAGCACGTCTTTACAGCTGCCTCTTTGAGGCAGAAAGACAAAGAAAAAGCAGGACCGGCTGCGTGTCAAAGGATCTCTGCATTAACCTTGCTGCTGGCTATGACCCCAGCCAACACACACACACACACACACACACACACAATAACACACACATTTACTCAGGCGCTGGTTTATCCGAGGCACCGGGCCGCCACCGCTGCCCTCTTCCTCTTCCTCGCTGTATGTGTGTAAAAGCTGCACTTAACCTCGTCCCCACCGCCGCCGCCTCCACCCTACTGACAGCTCACAGGCAGGCCGCCTTCAAAGGTGCAGCGCTTCAAACAGACAGCTCGCACACACACACACACACACACACACAAACACACATTACAGTACTTCTTCTTTTTAACCTTTATTTATCCGGGGAAAGTCAAACTGAACTTTTTCCCAGCAAAGCCACTTTGACTTCACACCTGCAGGCCTCACAGTCCGACCACACTCCGCTCCAGCCGTGCACGCTCAGAGTCTGAGGCAGACCTCTGAAAGGTTTGAACCAGCAACCTTGTAGTCATACACAACACACACACACACACACACAAGACATGTAACTGCACCAGAACAGCAGTGACTCATAACAACACGAGGAAGGAAAACCAACGAGCTATGAAACATGCGCTGCCTGGCACGCTCGCTGAAACATATACAAACACGAGTCTGATTATTGTCTGCGGACACAGCGCAGATGATTTCATTCCTCGCTGAGAGAGAAGACGGGCAGAGGCAGAGTAAATAAACTTTTTCAGAAAGGAAAATGCACCAGTTGGTTTTTGTGGGGAAGTGAAGACAAACACCAGAAATGACGGGGAAAGTTACCGACACGAGAATTTACTTAGAAAATAACTAGTTACTTTTCAAAGAAAGTAACTAAATGCTGTACTGCTACGGCTGAACTTTTTAGTACAAACATGACACTAAATAATCTGACATGTGACCTGCCCCCTCACCGCTAACTCTGGTCCGAAAACTCTTTTAAAGATTTAAACGATTATGAAACATGCTGATCCACATGAAATAACACAAACCTGCATTCATATTTTCAGGACTCATCCTTCTACAATCTGTTACTGTATCACTGCAGTGTGGAGTGATGAAACACTTTGAGGGACCCAGAAATCCTGCACTGATGAAACCCTTCGAGAAGCCTCGAAATCCTCCGTCGACTGCTATCACGGCCGTGGATCTACCTGGCTGTCTGTTCTCATCAGCTGCAGCCTCGGCAGACTCCACTGCAGGGAGGGTTCAGCGCTAACACATGTCGGCCTAACTCTCCCTGTCACCATGAAATAACTGACACCAGGCCCGGCCGAGGCCGGCAGCAGCAGCAGCAGAGAGGCCGTTTGAGAAAATAGCCTGAGCTGCAGAGGCGGGGGTGGAGGAAAAATACCTCTCTGACTTGTCACAGAAAATGTTTAACTGTGAGTGAAGGAAACATTGTTTGCCAGGGATGTGTGTGCATGTATTATCTATGCATCTCACACTCAGGACTACCGGTGGAGGTCTCGACAGGCTCACATGGCAGAGGGATGTGGGTATGTTACAGCCACCCGGGGCCCTGCAACCTCAGACTGCAATCGTACTGGGAGCAAGTGTACAAAAGGCCCCCATCCTCATCAACACAACATACCTCTGCCAGACAGAACAAATTACAGCGCCAGCACCCCCTGACCACTGCCGCCCCCACCCCAAAACAAGCTCGCATTACCTCACAACCAGACTACAGCGTCTGCATACGCTCTCGGTGCAATGGTACTTCTGTTGTGAGAGACGAATAGGGGAAGCGCGGCCTGATTACTCAGTTGGTCCTATTTGTTTTCATCTGCTTGCCATACTTTATCATACAATCTAAGGCCACCTCCAACCCCGAAACCCCTTTAACAGAATCAGGCCGATTCATCTGCCGTACGCTGATGGATGGATGCCCGCTGTTTATATTCCGTTTCTGGTTCCAGAAGAGGAAACTCCCATGCCCAAAAACAGAGCAGGCTTTGAGCGGTGGTGTACACTGTTGTGGCTCTGGACAAGGTTTTTACAGTTTGTTGGAAAAGAAGAAAGTTCAGCCACAGTAATGTCAGAAATAATGTATAGTGCAAAAACCTATCCTCTACAGCCACACCAATGGCTCTATGAGTTTGATTGTTTGCTTGAATCAGTAGTTTTGGAAATATTTCAAGTCTGACCTCATGATGGAATCAACAAAGTTCTCATGGTTTTGAGAAAAGGTCAACTTCCTGAGGGCGCAGCATGAGAAGTCAGGATTTATTGTCGAGATATCAACATGATGGACTGGCACAAAGTTTGATTCAAAACATTGTTCAAAACAACAACAACAACAAAGTCATCAGGGTTCATCCTCTGGGGATCATCAATGTTTGTCCCACATTACACGGCAATCCATCCAGGACTTGGTAGATATTTCATTATGGCCCCAATGTATCCTTAATTTGAAAAACGATCCGTAAAGTAGGACAACGATGGCTGTTTTGTTGTTGACATGTTTTTGTGTTGCTTCAATCAGAAGTTGATATCAGTTAAAAATATGAGTACTGAAAAGAAAATGTTTTGTCTTTTTAAAGATGAATTGAATAAATACTTTTTAAAAAGATGGCTATTTATTTAAAAGAGCAGATAACAAAGTGAGAATTTCAAAGTGCTGCAGTTTGAAGTTTCAGGTGCTGGTTCATTTGCAGTTAATTACATTTCCGCCCAATGAATCTGATACGGTAACTGTTTTTCTTCCATCCACTCGTCTCACATCTTCAGCTTTTTGATGGTCTGATGGTGTTAAAAATATATCCTCCTCAAACAAAATAACACCTTTTTGAATCTTCGGTCCAAGCAGAAGCGCTGAAATAACGTACATCTGTACAGCAGATTGTCCCTGTGCCAGGTGTGAAGTAATGTTCATTAAAAGTGACAAATACCTGATTTGTAAAGAAGTCATTGAAAGCAACATGTGTGATGTGGATGGTGAGAGAGAAACTTGTGAAAATTTCAAGGCTTTGTTTTGAAACCCAGGAAGTCAAGCAAGAGAAGAGATGTAACAGATTCTTCAGCACATCTGTGTTCAGATGCTGATGAAGCCTCCATGTCATACACAACCAAATGTTAGTCATTGCTTCACTATATATCCACTTTTACTCCAACTATGGCTCCGTCATAAACCTCAAGAGCTAATGAACCACTAAGGACGTGGATCCAAGGGCGTAAGCGCCAAAAACATGAAAATGTGTCCATCTATCCATGCTGTAGAGGCGTTACAGAGATGAGCTCATGAGCACGTTTCCTGCTCAACCAACAAAATCACAAATCAAAAAACCCAACTTCCTCTTTAATTTGATATCCAATATGTGGCCTTTACCAGGACAAACAGCCTATGTGCAAAAGCCACAACAACTCTGTCAGTCCTCCCCGACGACTCTTCTGCAAACTCTCCCCAAGAAAACATCCTCCGCCTCCATCCCACATTGTTCTAACAAACAATAATGTAGTAGTAGGTTGCGTCTTTGGCAACATTTATGAAAAAACATCTTCGAATTTATGTAGAAAAGTCACAGCAACTCTGTTAACCGGTGAAGTCTCCCCAAGAAAGGAGCCTCCGTCAGCTCTGGACTTAATTTTCTGTCCCTGTATCAAAAATAATTAATTCCAGCATTAAGGTTTGTGCCAATATGTGGCCTATTCCTAAATGAATGATAACCAAAAGAGATGAAGATACAGAGGGTTAAACAATGGACCTGCAGCCCTGAGACAGAAGATGAGCTTCATCCATCCACGAGGAGAAGAAATGGAACGTTGCTTCAACGCTGGTGGTGCTGATTTAATTTCATACCTTCATTTGTTATGAAGAAACTGCATGAAGACATTTATGTTGGTTCGAGGACAAACTGATGATCCGACGATCAAACCTCAATTCAACCTCATCGACAGAAATGTCACACTAGTGCTCTGCAATAAGATGTTGGTCATCTACATTCAGGTTTGCTGGTCCTGCACATGAACTAGCTACTGCTCGCTGTGAGGTAGCAGCTCTCCAACAAACCGGACTCCAGGAGCTCTGCAGCGATGCGACTTGTGACCAGTGTTAGGATGAAAAGGACAAAATCAGACGATCTGATGCGCTGCGGTATTAATCTAATAAATCTGAAAGTCTGCTCTTGATCCAATTTGTGTTCCACGTGATCAACATGTTCATTCATCTTTTAATTACATATCATTACTAAGTCATTGTGATACCAATGGATTACTCACTGCAGAGTGTAACTAATTGCTAGACACACTTGGTACGAGTTAATCAAGAGTTTCCCCTTTACTGTAATCTAATATACAGGAATGTTCTATTCTGGAGCTGGCCACTTCCTCCTGCCTCCTCTCCTCCACATGTAATATTCATGACAGTGAGTTCTTCCCTAAAACCCTCTCCATCTCCTCACCAGGTGGGGAAAAAGCAAGCATGCGTCTCCCGACAAAAAGCAGCCAGCCACTCTGTGCTTTTTATAGACTCTCCCTCTCACTCTCTCTGAACGGTTAAGCTGTCCCTGGGTTCCTCTTAGCTATTGTAATCCATACACAATACCCACACATTTAATGGGAGAGACGCCTGCAATAAAGCAGAGGGTGCATTTCGCAGGGAGCAATTTAGCCTTCAAACAATATGCCAAGGTTTGCTTCCTTGGGACAATACTGCTGCTGGCTTTTTTTCACTCGTCTCAATGCAGAAGACGCGATATAGTCGTTACAGACTCTGAATGTGAGCATATGCCCCTTTAGTGGAAGAAATGTTCTGGACGACGGGGGCGGCAACAGCCCAGCGGTTTGTCCTTTTAGAGAGCGAAGTGTCCGGCCGCTATCTCTCATCTCAGCCAGCTTTCAGGCTAAATGCGAAACCCACCTGGGCTAAAGGAGAGGCCCTCGCCACCGCATGCTTTGTCCCCGCCCTTCTCCCTCTCCACCACGAGGACACACAATACCTTCCTCGCACTAACCTGTGGGGACAATGGACAATAAAAAGCAATCATTGTCACTTCAGCAGCACAATTACTGTACAACCCCCCCACTGCTGGCAAAAAGTGAGAGTACAAGAGCGATAAAAAATAAAAAAAGATCTTTTGATGCGAACATGGCTGCGACTTTCTCTGCTGCTCGCTCCTCTTCCCTCCATTTCCCTTGGTGATAAGATACACAAGACTGAGCACACTGGCACGGTGCATGCTGGGATGATGTGGCAGCGTGCTGCTAAGCACTTCCTGTCCACGGCGAGTGCAGCGGGGTTATGTCGCGGGGTTGCAACGCGTTTCCTTCAGCTGCGATGGTTTCCTTAAACTCGGCGAATTAAAAGTAGAAGAAGAAGTGCACAAACATGCGTGTAGCATCCCGAGACGGCGGCGCTGGCTGGCTGTACTTCATTAAGATGGCACAGATATCAGTATCTCCTGTCATTAATAATGACAAGGCCCACCGCTAAATACATGACCACTGTTAATTATCAGAGGCCGTGTCTGTTAAATATCAGATTCCTCCCTCTAAATAGTGGGCAGTTCTCCCTTGCAGTCTCATCTGTCACTGTAAATGTCATCACTTTATTCTCTCGTTGGCGACCGTGACAGGCCCCACTTTGAGCCCCGCTTTATCTCCTTTGCCGTCCATTCTCCCCGCTACAAAGATTCCCCTTTCTCTCGCTCCCTTTCTTTCTTTCTTTCTTTTTTTTTTTCCACCACTCACTGCTGTATCCGCTTTCCACACGTGGCAAATGATTGCCCGGGTAAAGGTATTTTCTGTTTCAATCTTACACTTTTCCCAAGGGAGAACAAAAAAGGGGGACAAGCTTTCTGCAGCTGGTTTCACTGAGAAAATTGTTCAGAATTGCCTCATTCCAGGGCAGATTAGCGAATGCATACAATCCCAGGCTAAGTGCTATTGTGCACCACAATTTGGCCATTATACTTTGTCTTTTCCATTTAGAGAACCCCTACCCAATTAAAGTAATACAGCCCTTCCAATACCTGCTCCCAATTAAATCTGGGCGGTATTACCTGCCTTGATAGAGCTGGCCATGGCTCCTCAACACTCACTTGCATTCATTAGGCCTATTCAACGTGACGGAGCTGATGACAACGATTCAAGTTGCTCTCCCTCCATCCCTCCCCCTTGCCACTCTCTTCTCTCTTGTTCTCCCCCTCTTTCGGACGGGCTCTCACTTTCTTTCTCTGTCACTCCTCTCAAGACTAGAAATGCCTGCCGCTTACTCTGAGGACTCCGAATTGGCTGGGGAATAGAGGGGAGTGAGGAGGGTCCCCCACCCTCCACCCTCCTCCACCACCTCCACCCCCTTTTCTCTTTCTTCGACATTTTCTCGCCTGCCCCTGGTTTTGTTTCCCAGGTAGCTAGGATTTTTTTTTCCAGCTCATTGTGCCTTTTTCAAATCCTTCGTCCATGCTGCTTGGTTGGCACCATTTTAAAGCCCCAGCGTCACAAAGAAAGAGCTTGTCCAGGCCACTGACTCGATTGACAATTTCAGAGTGTTAAAAAAATCCACAAAAGCCGGAGCTCGGGGTGTTGCTGAAGTGGGAGGAGAGGGGAGGAGGGGGGAGCCGTCAATATGACATGTCTGCTGTCCAAACCCATAACCACCAGGTGTTTGTAGCCTTTCAGGAGAAATCCGTCATATCCCACTGTTCCAATTGAACTCGCGGCTCACGCAAAGAAACTTTTCTTTCACTATTCACAGTGTCACATTTCATAAAGCCACAGTCCTAATGAGCCGGGCCAACAGAGGAAATATGCTGACAGCAGTCCGACTTATGTACTTAAAGCTGGGACCATCAAACGTGTGTGTATTCTGTATTTAACATGCTAAACAGTCCCGAGAATATTAGTGAAATTCCCCAGAGGGGCGCGACGAGGCGAGCGGGAGAGCGGCTCCATTTCAGTTCATGAATAACAGGAAGGAGAACCTGCAGTCATCGATGTACAGGAGGTGAATGGATGGAGTTATTATTCCATTATCCGACAGTAAAGATGACAGATCGACCATATTAAAGTCTGCTGATATTCTATATTTTTGTTATTGTCAAAAAAAATAATATTTTGTGGCTCTGAGCTCCTGAACCGTCGTTTTTATTGAAGACGAACATTTTAAATTAAAGAACATCACATTTTATTTTAAAAAATGCTTCTACTACTTCTACTTAAACTTCAGTAACAAGGCGTTTGCTGGGGACTACAATATCAAATATGTCTGATGGCACAGAGGAATATTAATGTCAGGGTTTAGTTGAATAAATAATACTTTGTTATTGATTGTCGCATTGGTATTTTTGTGGAACTTGTTGACAATAATAAAAATCTTTTAAAGGCCGTGAAGACGTCACATATCTAAAATCGAGTACAGACAAATAATATTTCTGAGCCTTATGGAGTAAAAGAAGAATTTCAGAGACAGATATAATAAGTGGAGTCGCAGCCGCTCTCTGTGTGATAAATGTATTTTACGTTACGTGGAGCTAGAATCGCTTCTTCAGGTTTGCATGCTTCCATCAAACACCTTCCACCCAGAAGAGCAGAGTGCCTTCTTGATAAATCCTCCCTGTGCTGTTGGTTTTACTCTGTGACATTTGGAGATAAAGTAGGTGAATATAATGGCAGGAGGAGGAGGTGGTGGAGGAGCAGGAGGTGGGGTCTCCTGTATGGGAGTGACATTCTCAGGGCCCCCCATGAGGGGAAACCTCTGGGTCCTGCTCAGCCGACAGTGGGAGCGATATCAACTTTCCCTTGTCAATCCGCCGGAGGATCAGCGGCTCCCTCCGCCCGCTCGGAGCCCGAACAGCTCCGATAAAGCAGTCAGCTGAGCTGGGGGACGCGAGGGGTTTATTCCAGCCTGACAGACTCAGAAACAAACTACGTGTACGTCATGTGTTCGGATGTGTTTAGCATATTTGAAAAGCTTCGTTTGAACTTCCACATGTTTCCTCACTCTGCATATGCAAAACATTTTGTCGCCTTGATGGAAATTCAATTTACAACAATGTGATAAACAAATAAAAGGTAGTTAAGGGATTGTGTGCTATTTCATCATAATTTACAGTCAAACAGCTCCACAGCACGTT
The DNA here is from genome assembly GCF_000972845.2 of Larimichthys crocea. Lineage (NCBI taxonomy): Eukaryota > Metazoa > Chordata > Actinopteri > Sciaenidae > Larimichthys > Larimichthys crocea. The sequence goes on along the minus strand of NC_040029.1, from coordinate 10,587,829 downwards.
CATTTGTGCACTTTGATTACTTGTTTAGGGGGAAATACATTTTCTACCTATACTCTAATGGAGCCCTTTTTTCCACTTAGGCAAATATGCAGCAGCACTGAAGCAGCCAGCCAATCAGAATCAGGCGAAGTAGGTCTGTGTGTTCCCGACCTTGGGAGCCACGGCAACCCAGGGATCGCGCTCCCCCTTTGATATGCCAAAATCAAAGATCCCGCTCCTGCAACTGAAGGCTGTTTTTTGTTGCTCTAGTACTTGTTGTTTTTCCCCGTGTCCATGTTAAAAGGGAAATTGGCCGTGACTTCCATTCACGCAGCTCGCTTGTAAAAAAAAAGAAAAAGAAAAAACAGATCCACCTTTCTCACCTTGGGGGAGATTTTAAAGTGAACGCTGCGAGGATGCTTGACATGCTAAACTGGAGCTTCAGTAACGAGGCACTGAGAAAAAAAACATTTAGATAATAAGTAAATAAAATATCCGAGATGCCCCCCCCCGCCTCCGCCTCCGCCTGGTCTGCAATTTTGCTGCACTGGACTCTGAAGACACATGTATGTATGCAACCACTTAGCAAAGACTGAGAGTAAGGAAAGGAAGCCGGATGGGAGAGGAAGATAAAGGATGGCTAAATTCAGACCACATGGCTGCACAAGTGGAGTCACCAGGGGCTACTTCTAGTCACGGTAGCTTTATGAAACTGGGATAAGAGAGCGAAGAGATGCTGTTATTCATACTTGAGATTATCATTACTGAGAGTGTCGTCAAATTCCAGCGGGAAAGCTCGGCGGGGTGCGTTTGTTTTGCTGCTTTTACACCAGACAGGATCTTATTTCAGCTGATCTCTGAAGACGAAGCTGCACGCGGCTGATCAATACTGGAAATTTCAAGGTTTCACTTTCACCTTGCACACACACACACACACACACACACACACACACGTGTGACACTCCCTCCCTCGTTTTTTTTTTCTCCTCAGCAGATGTTAGTGACTAGCCAGCATTAGCGCGGACACTCACCCCAGCCGGCTTTTAATTAATTTTACACAGACAGTAGTGCAGTGACCCCGTGAAAAAGGACGAGGCACACCCGACTAATCAGCCTGAACCCCATGACATCACTCCTGGACCTGCCGAGCCAGCCAAAACAGGGGGAGCGTCGGTAGTTTACTGTGGATACAAAGCGCCAATTTATCACTATAAGCAAATGCTAACCTAGGAGCGTTGCCCCCGGCAGAATTAATTGGCCCTCTCCCTGTCTGTGAAGTGTCTGGCCTTGTTTAAAAAGACAGGCTGCCCCAGAGACCCCCGCTCTCAACATGCTGCTCTGAGGAGCTGCGCTGCTATTGGCTGATTGATAGCCATGGAAACCCCTGCTCTGCATAACCAGGAAGTGCTCGGCGAGGAAAAAAATGATTGGACGCTCAGAACCTGAGGCGAGCGGATGTTGTCGAGAAGTTTCACTGATGATTTTATACTTTAATATTCCTAATAATTGTTTATTAAATCTTGAATTTAATCAGCTGATTGTCACATGTCCTCTGAGCACACACACACACACACACACACACACACACACACACGCGGTGGTCAGAGCAATCAGGGCGTGCAGCGAGTGCCACGTTTAATGGAGTTCCTGGTCACTGCGCCGGTGCTTTTCCTGCCAAAAACACCATCCACACGACATGCTCCAGGGTCTCACAGCGGAAACACAAGGATGGAGGCTCTTTCACGTGTCCTGCACGCCGCCGCTCGGCCTGATAGATGGAGGGAAAAGAGCAAAAAGGCCTTGTGATTATCTACGCCATTGGCTCTTTCAACCCACTCTACTGTGACTAAGAAAGTGTGGGGACATTGTTAGAGCAACTTTCTAGTACATTAGCTGAGAGCTGGAGATTTAAGGCTCCTACTGTAGGCTGAGGGAGGAGGGGAGGGAAAAAAGGGAGACAACAGAGCTCTCCCCCCTCCTCTGCCTCTCCGCCACCCCACCACCCACTCTCTTTATCTGGCCTCTCTCGTTCAGTTGAGAGAGTGCAGCCCTATCTTGCTGGCCCATCCGCGGTGTCTCCTTTCCCTGGCTCCTGTACTTGGGGGAATAATTAATCGGGCTAACAGGTAAGAGATACCGAGACGTGGCATAAGAGCAGCTTTCAGAGCTTTGTGTGTGTGGGGTTTCCACGCTGAAATGGATCCGCTCGCCACTCAGGGCCCTTTTCACCGGAGGAGCCGTTGAGGAGGGGAGGCAGCTGTGAGCGGATCTCATCGGACAGCTATAGCAACGCCCTCCCCTCCACCTCCTCCACCCTTCACCTCTCCAACCTTTCCTTTCCTTCCTTCATCCAACTTTTTTTTCTTTCCCCTCCTCCGTGTCTCAGAAACGAGGCTCATGCACGCAGCGAGGACGCTCGGGACGCTGCAGCAAACTGGAGGGTGCTTGGACACTTTCCTTCAACTGTCCTCCACCAGCACCACCTACACCTTTCACTCAAAGCATGACTCACCTCCACACACACACACACACACACACATGGCCTCAGCACTAATTCACTCCATTTCTGAATTGATTTTTTATTTTACAATATCTAGTCTGAGCCCAGAGTGCTGGCTAACAGAGCCTTTCAAAATAAAACAAACAGAGCTGATGTGACAGCAGAGTTTGTGCAGCGGTGTGTTTCTGAAGGATTATTTCCTGGAGGAGGCTTCAGTTTCTTCCTGTGTGTCAGCTGATTGACAGCGAGCAGAGTGTAAAGCAATACTCGTGCCGGTGTGAAACAAGCGAGTCGATACGCTGAAACTGGGATAAAACGGAAACTTTGACAAAAACCAAAGCGAGGCTTCGTGTCTGCAGCTGTTACAGACGCTTCAAAGTCGATTCATGCAAACCTAATATCAGAAATTTGCTTTACTGTTGATTCGAAGGAAAATTTCAGCTTCATTTAAGATCTTGATTCTTGTAGATAGAGCTGGCAGGAATCTGCTGAAACATTTCAGCATCACACGTGGCAGCAGCTGCAGGACGAGTACAGTAAAAGCAGGATTATGCCAACAGCACACGTCTGCACGACTTCTCCCTTTTCCCCTCTCCTGTTCTTTTTGTGAGCAGCGTGTCACTTCAACAGCGACGCTCAATGAGACTCCTGCAAAGAGGGAAAACCTTCACAGCTCTTCCCGGTGTCACACCCCGAAAATAGACTGTTAAACTCTTCGATACTGAAAATGAACTAAGTGAAATATTATTTATAACAGCCGACACCGAGGTGAAGCTGCTCGTCGTTTTAGGAAAGTGCTGCTCAGGGACGAGTTTGACGAGACAAATGAGTTCACATTGATTTTTTTATCCGTTCAAATGCAAATAATTATTTTTTTTTTGGACACGTAACCCCCCAAAGAAAACAGACAACTCCACCGGCCTCCGACTCTTTCTGATATGACAGATTCAGAGATGAACAAAAACAAACTGTTATATCATTCCTGTGTCATATTACTGAAGTCACTTTAGAAATATTCTGTGTATTTACTTAAAAAGTTTATACTAAAATAAAATAAAATAACGGTGTAAATAAATGTGATCGTTTTCCAGCTCCCCCCTCGGTGTCCCCCCTCCCTCCCTCAAAGGTCAGCGGTGTTAAAGTACAGCTGGACGTGTCCAAAACGCCGCACTGTCCTCGCCCGCAGAGCGCACAGCTGGACACAGGAAAGGCCAGAGCGAAGCCGCCCTCGCCATGCCGCCCTCGCCATCGAAGGGGGAGGTCCGACCAGGCTGCCACTCACCCAGGGGCGCGCTTGATGCACGACCAAAAACCAATGGGATGGACTGGAGCCCCATGCACAGAGAGCCTCCCCCCTCTCTCTCCCATCCTTCCTCCGTCTACCCTCTCCCACCTCTCTTGTACTCCTTTTACTTTTCCTTTTGTCTTACCTCCCCCTGCTGGCTGCCTCTCTTTCTTTCCTCCTCCTCCCTCTGAAACTCTCTCATGGCTTTGCTTTAGCATTACAGCTCCAGAAGAACATAAAGGAAACGAGCGGGCGATGCTGTAACGCACATTTGCATTTTGCCAAGTGCTGTGTCATGAGTTTGGGAAATGCAGAGAATCCCTCAGCGCTGCTGCAATTAGCATTATTTTTACATTTTACATGGCAGAGAAGCATCAAATGCTGCTGAGCAGCTCGCAGGTCTGAACGCTCAGAGCGCGGCCTGCAAACATCCCACTGTGATCACTTCAGATTAAAGCAGCACGCGTTCAATCAATGGTATTGATAAGACCTCATCGCAGATGAAATCAATCGTGTAATGTCAGCGATGATGCTTCATCATCTGACTCGGGTTCATCAGCGGCGGTGATTGACAGGCCGCAGAAGAAGCAGGGGAATAATTAATGGATACAGATATCCCTGTGACTGTTAGCGATCGCCTTCATCATCATCTCCACGCCGTGGCGGCTCTCGTGGTTGAAAAGGATTCTGCTGACAAATTCAATTATTGAAGGAAGACGGGCTAATGGTGCGCTGATGATTCATTTCAGTATTTCTGCCGTATGTTTTAATGAAAGCTTACGATGTCACCGTGGCAAAGGCGGCGGACGCCTTACACCAATTACTACACTGTCACTGAGGGTGCATGTCGCAGCAATAATCCTCCCCTAGACCTATATATATATATATATACATATATATATACATACATACATACATACACATACACACACACACAGTGTATTAATTCACACAGCCCAGACGTGTGTGTGTGTGTGTGTGTGTGTGTGTGCACAAACCACAAACAGTCTGCTTCCCTTTTGTGCAAACACAAAGAAACAGGATCCTCTCTGTTATTCTTTATTCCTTTGGTTCTTTCTTCGCCGGGGCTGGACGCGGGGGTCCGGGCGCAGCCTCTGCCCCACCACGCTTCACCATGCCTGGGTGTGAGAGGTAGAGGCAGGGGCCTTAAGAGTGTGGAGGTCCGCAGGTCTCAGGAGGTGGTGGTGGTGGTGGTGGTGGGTTTGGGTGAGGGGGTTGGAGGCTGACATACATCTGCAGCCCAGAGAGAGAGACGGGCTCAAAGGCTTGGGGAGAATGAGAAGGGGGTTGCAGGGGTCAGTGACAAGTGGCACACACAGGGTGGGTGTGCGGGTGAAGTGGGGTGGAACAAGTGCTATAGAGGGGCCAGGGATTGTGTTTTTCCCATGGTCCGCTACCCCCTTCCCCCCCATTCCAAGTTCCCCTCATGGACCCCCACCCAAACCCCCAGAACCAGCCTCCCCCGCCTCCTCCTCCTCCTCCCTCATCCCGTGGTACTCTCTCTCTCGTTGGCCTGTCAAGAAAGGAGCGGGCAGGCTCAGTTTCACTCCACAGGGCCGGCGTGTTTTCAATGAATTGATACAGATGAAGAAGTTCAACACAATGGATGGATTACCTCAGCCAAAATAGAGTGGACCCCCACCTCACCCCTCATAACCCCACCCGCCCACCTGGCTTTTTCACACAGCACACTGACGCAGACATGAGCTTTACAAAGTGATATATGGACTTCAATATTCAGAACTTTTGCAAAGCATCAATCCAAAAACTGTTTAAGGTGCATTAAACACAAATATCCATATTCAGACTCTGTGTCCCAGTTTTTGGACTTGTTTGTGCCACAAGCCTAAAAAATGACGTCCCCAAAATAAAACGGTTCCCGCTTGTGAACCCAAATGTTTAGTGTGATTGGACGTGTCTGAATTCTATTTTTAATCTGAAGCGTTTGTTCTTACTCTAACCCTGAGGCCGACGTTCACTCTCCTTTCTTTTATAATAACGTACGTTATTTGGTGGAAGCCCAGCTTGCTGCACCATGAGGGCATGCGTACCCTTATTCTTGGTGGTTTCTGAGGCCTCCCACGTGAGCTGCAGAACTATTACGGAGCCAAAGAAGCTCCGGCTTCATGGAGGTGAGCGTGACACACGATGCATTTGTGTTTCTCGGTCCACTTTCAGGACGTGGAGGAGCTTCTCCTGCTTCACGTTTCTGGATTTTAGCGAGGACGCTGGGCTCTTTAATCCAAAGAGCTGTCAGCAACATCAATACTTATCAGAACCTGTGAATACATGCTGGACAGAATGTACCGAGCATGGTGGGCTGTGAACCACAGGACCCGCCTCTGCGGCGGCGTTCTTAGCTGTCCGGCCTAATGGCTACGAATGGGCCCTAATGCACGCTCCTCCCCATAAATCACATGCACAGCGCCCTGCTTAGACATTCAGCAGCTTGGCCGACCACTCTGCTCCATCACACACCCTGAGATTAATGAGCACACGCCCATTTACCTTGCACTGCTGGACAGCAGGATACACAAAGACACACACACACACACACACACACACACACACACTCTCCTTAAAGCCTTCGAGGGATAGAATAGATTTATTTTGGCACTTCTGAGGACATTCATGACACACCGGTCTGCTTTTACATGCAGGTGTACACACACACCTTCTCAAACTTGCGTTCTGTCTCGGGGACAAAATGTCTCATCCTGAAGATCCGCCGCCGCCGCCACTGCGTCGGCCAGACGAACGAACACGCTGACAGAGGGAGACGAGTAATAACGCTGGGCATGCCGATGATTAATAGGAGGAATGCACGAGACACAAGTCCTCTCTGCTAGTTTGGGTAAACTTCCTCCCTCAGGCGGCTGCAGCGTCTTTTGATCCTTCATTTAGAGTTATTACAATAAAACGTTTCACGAGCCCAACGTTCTCCAAATGTTTATTTTAGTGAGAAATAATGCACTCAACTAACCATATCTCCGCCGTGATCATCATTGCCCGGGCTATTTACAAACTGTATCTATTAATCATTTTTGAGCATGTACAGCAATTAAATTAGGCCGGGTCACACTCGAGCAATAATAAGATTTTAATTGCGCGGGGCAACGCTCTAATTCAACTATCTCCGGATCGCTGGACGGGGGCAAACACAACACATCAGGGGCACGAAGGCAGGAAGAGAGGAAGGGAAATAAAGAAGTGGAGAAAAGTTCCATAGGAGACAGTCTGTCTTTTTTTATGCACCTGGGTGTTTGTCTGAAAAAGACAAGTGCAACTACAATAACAAAGCGGGGCCAGACATCTGGATCTGCCTCGCCTCCCCTCCGTGAACCTCCAAAACGTTTCAATACAACTCATCTCCAATCACCTTCAAATACAGCTCTGCCATCCGCGGGTCAAACCCCGTCTACACCTGACGAGCAAAACAAACACACACGCAAACATGCAGGATATGAGTGTGTAGGGGGGGGCGGGGACGGTGGTGCAGAGAGAGAAATGGAAGAAAAAACCAAAAGACGAGGCGCTCCGCAGCAATATGAATGTTTACTTGTTGAATCTTTTATCAGTTTTGTTTTTATCTCTCGCCTCCTCCTCTCCTCTCCTCCTCCTCCCTCTCTCCCTGTTATCTCTGCAGCAGGTACTGAGCTCTGCATCGGGCTGCGTGGAGCTGATTAGAACAGTGATAGATGGGAGGGTGGATGACCTTAGCTTCCGACTAAACACAAGGTTGGACATTTGTCTCCTCGCTGCATTTGCATGCTTTCCGCCCGTTTATGGCAATTTGTCACCATACTCGCTTTGCCATTGAGGAGACGCTCTGAAAAAAGAGAAAGGAAACAGTCGGCGGTGCAAGGCTACGTTTCCCCGGAATAAAAATTCAAAGCAGGCTATGATGAAGCACTTTCATTGGGATAATTCCACAAAGTGCAAAAACTCACAGAGTGAGTCCTCCTCGTGCTCGCCCTTCCCTGTTAGTAATGTGTTAACTCATGGGAGTGTAATTAAGGGACACTGGTGCAGAAATTCATCTTGGTAGCAAAACAGGGACAACACCAAACATGTGGCGCTCTGTTCGGAGGCCGTCCTCCTCAGAACCCTCCGCTCCAACCTCCCGCTCTCTGCGCCACCCACGAAAACACACACGTATGCCGACACACACGCTGATGAATGGCCTGTCATGCTGTTTGGTGATCAGTGAATTATTTACACTCATATGCTTTTAATAATTCAGGAGCCCGAGTCTTAACAAATTAGCCCACCGCTCCCCCAAACCAACAGAGCTCACTCAGCCACAGCGCCGACACGCAGCAGCCCGTTCATCCACCCGCCTCCCAACGCGCCCGCGGAGGATGACGCCGACGTTTCTGTGGGAGTGTTAATTTGATCATTTCCAAAGAAGATCAGCTTTAGAGCAGATCTCCACTGTGATCGCAGGAAGTGTGTTTGCTCAGTCAGAGAGCTCGTTTCACCACGACGCTGGAAAGTCGGTTTCTACAGGTGGAAACATGAAGGTGTGGATCATCATCTAATCAATCGGCATAATCATTAATCAATCTGTTGATCATTTTCTGGATTCGATCACAGATGCAGCCGCTGAGAATCGATGGTTAGCAGGTCTCTCACACAAACAGTTACCTGTCAGAAAACGTTCAAACAAACGTTGAGCAAACGTTTTGTTTGGGCCACAACCCAAAGAGATTCAGTTTACTGTCAGAGAAAATATTCAGATTTTAGACATTTTGATTTAAAAAGAGTCAAAACAATCAAAATATCTGGAGATTCATTTAATAGTTGACGACTAATGGACTAAAGACAAGTGAGAGGCATCAGGGCTGAGTCATCATGACATAAGATCTTAGAGAGAAGTGAGCGCCTCGTGTCTGGACTTTTACTGAAATAACTGTGAGGACAGACAGAAAAAAAAGAAGTCCTCATTCTCATTTCGAATCAAACAAACTGGAACCAGAAACAAGTCATACAGATAATAAAGAGGAAACTGGAGTCAGATCCAAACGGTTCTACAACGTTCAGCTCAGATAGAAAATGTCTGCACTGCAGCTCAGTGACAGAGAAGAAACCAAAGAAAGCGACAGGACGTGCAGCTGACTAAGTCTGTGTTAATTTCAAACATTTCATACATACATCAATCAGCTGCTCTCTCAGGTGTCTCAGGGCAGGAACAAAGGCCCAGGTGAGCTTCCCTCCATTTTCTATAAACCCCGCCCCTTTGCCTGACTTCCTGTTTCCCTCCCTTTCACACTAAAAGCTGCAAAGTCACAAATTTGCACCACAGCCAGTAACCTCTGGTCTTTGAGCCTTGATTGAGTCCACACTGAAAGTATGGATGCACAACATGACAAAATGATAGGTTATAGTAGACAGACTGTAGAGAGTGTGAACACAAACATTTAAGATTTTTAATCTGACGTTGAGACATGAGACTTCAAAAAGTTACAGTTTGTATTCGTGTGTTTCAAATCTTCATCTCAGCTTCACGGTCGTGCAGTCGTGCCTGTTTCAACTGGAGAAGTCTCACAACATAAAGTCGGTGAGTTGTCTTTAATATGTACATGTGTGTGAGCTGTCACATGTTTGTATCCACGGCAACGGCAGCTGATGGAAATCTGTTCCCATGACTTCTACGTCAGCTGTTTGTCCCCGAAGCAGAATCAGAAACGTTCAGCCTTCATAAACACGTCGCTCAGTTTAGCTGCAGACGTCTAGATGCCATAGAAACCTCCACCGCCACCCACAATGCATCAGCACACACGCACACACACACACACATCAACCAATTGACTCACAGTGTGAGCATCCTGTCAGTCACACAGGGTAAGCTGGTCATGTATACATACAATGAGAGATTAGGCCCTTACTCCATGGCTTCTCAGTTCTTCTACTCATCAGCTAACACACACACACACACACACACACACACACACACACACACACACACAGAGGCCCCACCAGACACTTCCAGGTCCCTAACGAGGTCGCTAATTAACTCTCCCACTTGCGCTCGCTCGTTTTCATCCGAGGTGCACATTGCTTTTTTGACAGGAGAAAATTGCCGGGCAATTAAATCATCTGAAGACGAACACTCCAGCAGCTGGTATTAACAGCTAAATGTTACATCCATTTTCAAAAATGCGATTGTGGAGAAAGTGTACAGTGGAAGAGAGTGACTGCGACGCTCTCCTTAATAAGCCACAGCTGAGGCTTTATGGAGCCGTACTGTAGTGATGCCGCACGGCGTGTTGATGCTCCAAATATCCATTCATGCAAACCACCTCTGTTATTATTCTGCTGCCTGCTTTCTACAATTATTTATCACACACAGAACACAAATATTTAATCGGAGGCATATTTTATGTGAGCGCTGCATCTAATGCTTCTTTTCATTATTAATAATCTGGATTATTTATCAGCCAGGATGTCTGACCGGTGTCAGAACTCAAAGATATTCAACATACGTTCATATGAAACTGAGAGTTCCCACATTTAATTTAACTGTCACTCATAGAAACAGAATAATTCTGCATTTTAGCACTTTTAAGCTGATTGTTTTGATTTTCTGAGGCCACAGGAAGTTGTTTTGGATCAAATATATTTAAATTTATATTTTAACATTAGGATCTTTAAGCTCACTGTTTTGGTTTTCATGGAATAGAGGCCACAGGAAGTTGTTATGACGTTACCGCTGGAGAACACTGACTTAACAAACAGAGACCCGGCCGTGATGATTAACAACGTGTTTGACATGTTGTCGCCTCGTTGAGTTGTTATTGTGGAGCGTGTTCTGCTGCCCCCATGTGGCCAAAAAAAACTTTATTATTGTTCTAAATAAGTGAATCATTGTGTCAGCACGGCGCTTTAAAGACATACATTTAAAATTAATTTCACACTTGTAGACCTCGTCATGATGCACCAGGCCTGTACGTGCACACACACACACACACACACACACACACCTGGGTCCCCGTCCTCTCCTCAAACTGATTTTTGTCTCCTATTTTGTTAACCTCGCTCACAATTAACCCCACGCTGCGAGCCAGCCACACATGGGCCAATGGAGGCGGCCTACAGTATGCGAGTGCCCGGCCCCGTGTGAATCACCGCATTGTGTCATCTGTCCTGGAAAGAAAGGAGTGGGGAGAAAGGAGAGTGACACACAGGGGGAGAAGGAGTGCTGTTTTTTGGGGGTCCACTATTCTGAGCCGGGTACCCCCAAGGGGCGATGACAGCAGCGTTAGGGTGGAGGTTTGTTCGTGCAGCGAGGCAGGAGGGGGGGTTCCCTCCTGACAGGTTCTTTTGTGAGGGAGGTTTGGGTCAGAGAGGACGGAGGGTGGAGGAGGTGGGGGTGAGCGTAGGTGAGGGCCGGTTTTGTGGTTTTTGTGGTGCCGTCACGAGCGTCGGAGATGGCGTGAGTCGCCAGCGATGGGGGGTCATTGTACCCACTCCATTCTGTCTCCACACTCTGCTACTGCTCAATGGGCGGATTAAAGAATACGCCTGAGTCTTAATCTTTGAACTGCACACACACACACACACACACACACACACACACAGCTGAATCCAGTCTGTCAGCTCATGTGTGTGTGTGTGTGTTTAGCTAAACGTTCACCTCGGCGGTTACACTCCAATCTATAGGTCTCATCTGCATCGCTGAATGCGTCGTAATGATGTTACCCGCGCTACGGCGCATACTGTAACGCTTCTTTTTATAGATCCCTCCGTGATTTTCCCCCCTCTCCCTCGTAATGAGAGAAAAAGGTCAGCGTGCGGGGGGAGGAGGGGAAACGTGAGAGGGTATTAAGGCAGCTCCTTGGTTTCTTTACAGTTCTCCAAGTTCACCAACTCCAGCAAATGAGCATGTACAACAAGCCACGGGGCCTTTTACTGCAAATCTAATTCATTTCTCTAGACAACTGTGAAATTTGCCATTGACATTAGTCATTACCCCAAGGCTAACGAAAAGATGATCTCAGTTAATAAATGATCCCTAACAAGGAGCTCTCTCTCTCTCTCTCTCTCTCTCTCTCTCTCTCTCTCTCATTGTGTTAATGGCAGGGGCAGCTGTTAACGGCATGCAGTTACAGAACAACACTGCTAACACCGACTCTGGCTGCACTCCCCTCTCAGTCCTTCTGCTTTCATTTGGCTGCTGGGTACCCCCTCTTTCCTCATCTCCCCATTTCTCTCCTCCACCCTGCACCCAGCTCCATCTCCTTTGCCTCCCTCCCTCCCTCCCTGCATCATCATCACCCTGCAGATCCTGCATTATGCAGTGGCATCATTAGAGCCTTGATTTCAGACGCTTCCGGCGCAGGTCCTGGATTGCGGCCGCGGAGCTTCCGGATGCCGGGCCGGGCTCGGATTCCAAGGCGAGCCGTCGGGAACAGATGTGACTGACAGGAATAAGAGGAGACGGAGAGAGAGAGATCGCAGCGATTGGGGAGGGAGGAGGAGGGCGGCTAATCATCTGGAAGCGAGTCTGACCCTCCAGCTGGCCCTGGCCATCATTGATACTAAACAATGAGGAAGCTGTTCTAAGCAGCACGGATGAGGGTCAGGCCAGAGGACGGACGGCGTGCAGCGCCTGAGCGTTTAACAATACACAACACTGTGAAGCGGGTCACTTCTAAGAGACAAAGAAGAAGGTCGCCAACTGTAATCAAGCACTTTTGTTCCCGTCAATTTCCATAATTTGAAATAAAACCTGAATGGCGGCTGTGCCGGTTTATTCCCAGCCTGTAATAATTGTTTCCTGAAAAGTGAAATCCATTATTAGGGCAGCGAGGCATCAGCGTTCGTCTATCTCTCAAACAACCAAGTCACATTTTCTCATCGGAGGAAAATGGAATTGTTCAAATTGTGTTTGCAGGAGAGGGGTCCCCACGTCTAGTGTGGGAAGCACATAATACGATATTCACATTTTTACCCTACTCGCAGTTCCAATTTATTGAAGTAACCGAGCAGAAAATGCACTGACAGCTGTAGCACTTTATTGCGAATTAGTATATACATTCTACACCCCGCGAGAAAAGCCAAGCCTCATTGTATTTCTGTAATTGCTGGAGCCTGGGAAAAAAAAACGAAGGGGCAACGGCAACTCAAGCAATTACAAGCTAAAGATGACAGGGTATACTTTTAGCTTCAGATCCTGCTCCGAGCCGGGGATGAAAGTTGGGAGGAGGAAACAGCAGAGAGGTCTCGTAGTGGGAGAGTGGGAGAGCGAGCAGGTGTTAAACTAATGAAATGCAAATAGTGTTGGTCAGCGACGCCGGTCAGCAGCAGTGACGTCATTATTGTCACAGCCAATCAGATCGAGTGTAGCTGTGTTTTTATAGGTGGACGATAAAAAAAGGCTTGTCGTCTTTATATGGTTACAGTGTGGACAGCATGAGCAAATGAACAATGTTTGATTCCCCTCGCACAGAACACGCCAGAGTACGATCTGCAGTCCACACAACACTGTGACAACAGAGGAAGTGCTAAAAAACTGCAGTTCCTCTAACGTCCACTTGAGGCTGGCTCCAGAAGTGAGTCAGTCTCCATAAGTCCCCATGTTTCACAGCAGAAATAAACATGTTTACAGCCTGGTACAAAAAACAGTTTTGGTCTCTGTAGCTAATTTAAAATCTTTAAGAGCAGATGACAGTTTGTTTCTGAGCTTGTCCGCAGTACGTTATGAAGACGTAGAAATGTGCACATGTATACGGTTAGAAGAGGAGACGAGAACACGCTGCTTTGATTGTTTCCATCAGTCGGCTCTGCAGACACGCAGGAAAGTGGAGCGGAGAGGTCTCCGGCCTGATTTGATCCTCGACCTGCAGGTGCACGCTGGATCTCGAGCGGCTACGCGCTCCCCTGACGGCTCCTTTCATGATTCCAGGTGACTCCTCGCAGCGCCCTCGCAGGCCTGTTGCTCTTTCGCAGCGTGTGAAGAACATGGTGTTTTCTCAGTCTTCTGTATTTGTCAGGCTGATGTGCTGTTTGGTGTGCAGAGCTGCTGAACTGTGAAGTGCCCGGGGCACTGAGAATAAAGGAGGACTGCTGGTATATGAACCAGGCCAGGCTGTCCTGTGTGCAGGTGAACTGCCCAAGGCCCTTTATGGACTGTACAGAGAATTGATGTCAAATGAGAGTGACTTCAGAGGTTGGTCAGCGGCATGAAATATGTATCGAGATGTATTCCAGCTTGAGTCAAACTGTCTTTGAAATCCTTTTCTCCGGTGACTGATGGATTGATTTAGACTCTCAAACTGGAACCAGTTGAAGTGAAAAATCTACCAAAACGATAAAAATCTGCCTTTTCAATTTGCAGCATAGTTTCATCAGATCAGCCGTGCGCGTGTTTTTATTTGCTCCTTTCCTCGTGGAGAACTGTATTTCAGTTGTGTTGCATACGCTCTGCTAACAGTGAGCGCAGCCCGGGGGATGCTAACACAGAGATGGAGAGTACTTAGGATGTAAAACGCACAGAGCTGCAGTGTAAACACTTGTCCTCCTTCATATTACATTTTCCATCATCTTCATTGCTCCTTCTTCTTTTTGGCGAGAAGCACATCTCACACTCCGGCGTTTCAATTTGCAACGCCGCCGTTCCAAAGTACACGTTCATTTATTGCTGTTATTACTTTGTCATGTCGGATAAATTGATAACATGACATAACTTGTTTGCTGCCTTGTTGCGCCGGCAGTCTGATTATGAGGTCAAGCGCGTTAACAAATGACAAAGCGCTGGAGATGTTGCCATCCATTCTCTTCAAGTCTCTCTCTTAAAATTAAGAGCGGTGCTCTGCCAGGCGCACGTTCCTGTTCACAGCTAATTCACTCCTTCAAATGACTGTTAGTGAGCGGAAGAAGACAGGAGATGAAGAGTTTTATCACCGTGAAGTCGATTGAATGCCCCCAGATGTGATTTAACGCTCGTGTTCTTTCGTTGTTTTGAGCGTTTTTATTGACGCGTTTGGGGAGTTAAAATTTGGTTTCCAGATTCGTCCTAATGATCAAATTTTAGAGGGAGTTGGCAGTGATTAAGAGGACAGAGCAGAAGGAAAAGCCCTGTCAAGGTCACGCAGGGCTCATTATAAAGGTTGCTAAGCTACAATCTGTGACAGGCGGAGAAACCAGAATAGGACGAGAGAAACTGTGACCCCAGAAATCTGCAACATACCTCCCGGTCCTAATTTACAGCGGGCTGCCGAGCTCTTCTCCCACACTGCTTTATTCAGGCTACTCGAATGGTCGAGTTAAACTCCAAATTAGCTCTCACGAAGCATCCGAAGGGTTCACGAGGAACACCGCGTGGATGGAAAAGTACCAACATCTGCTTGAAAATGTGAATCCACGACCCCGAAGATCTCTCTGGCATCACTCGCTGTGCGCATATTTATTAAAACAGATTTTATTTGTATTCCATTAAACAGCGAGAGGTGCACAATTTGAAGTGACCTCTTTTATACGGCGGCAGTGAGCGGTGCAGAGAATGTGGCGTGGAAACACTTAATGAAAAGGGAAACGCCTCGCTCAATAGAGCGCTTAAATGACTGTGAACGATGCACAGACAATGCGGGCCGTACCTTCAGGGTGCAAACATATCTGCTGTCCTCAGGGGACGACTATACTGTCAAAGAATCCCCCATTATGTGTTATCACAAAGTCAGACAGCAGAATCTTCAAACCCAATGTCTGTGATGGGCTAAGAAAGAGCTGACAAGAGCGCGTGAGCCGCCCCTCTCCTTCCCCCGTTTGAGTCACTTTGAAAACTTAGCGGATCCACCTTTTAACAGTCCTACGGGGATGAATCAACCTTGCGCTCCTATCTGAGACGGTACAACCAGCACACCTAGAATTACAATGGAAGCACATCAAGGGACGGCCAAGCCTGACTGACAAGCAGCTTCCCCCTTCATAAAAGCGCCGGGCTGCCTTCATTTGCATGGCACGGTTTGGACTGGTGGAGGGAGTTAATCAGGGCTTTCCATGGTGCCGTAGCAGGGGCTCCCCCCTCTAACCGGAGCACCCTTCCCCACGAGGGCCAGGCGCTGAAATCCTCTTAAAAAAGAGGAGTTTGCACCCACCTCGCCTCACGGGACGAGGAGGGGGCTCCGTCGGGACTGACCTCCCCTCCACCGCCCGGCACCTCCCCTTTGAAAACAGCTTTAATTACACAGAGATGACTCCTCCAGTCCTCCCTCCTCCACAGACTCACACTCCCCCCTCCGCCCTCCCCACGCCTATCTCTCCCTCTCCACGGGGGAGCACTCCTTGTCTCCTCTCCATTAAGATTGAGAGAGTGAGGGGCGAGGAGCCTGCAGAGACTACCACTTCCACGCATGCAGCAGGGAGCAAATACCATTTTCAGCTTCAAATGTCTTTTCACAGACTCGCTTTATTTCTTTTTTTCTCCCCTCTCCCCCCCATAGATGACACATTTTTTGATCCATGAAGCAAATTAAAAATGATTCATGTGTTTGAGCATGTTTGCGTACACGCTTTCAGAAAAATCCAGCCGGCTGGGTTTTTTTTGGACAAACTTTGGGGAAAGATCCGGAGCTTGTCGACGTCAAAATAAAAGCTTGGACGTTGTCACGTCTTCCTCTCTGTCCTCTGGCACGAGACTTCATTTTCTTTGTGTTGAGGTGGTAACGTCTCCGCTGTCGTCCATTCAAACCTCGATCACCTGAGCACACGCTTCCTCTCCCCACCCGCCCCACCTCGCACTACTAACCAACTGTTATCAGTTAATTCCAGTGAGGGGACGCTTGATTTATGTTTCCTTGGATAATAAAGTACAGTATCGCTAACATGTGTAAAGTGTTCCCCAAGCGCCACCTCTGTCTCCTTGATTAATGCCGATTTAATTAAGCGGCGCGCTAATTAAGCAATAAATAATGACAAGGTGTGCGTTTATGCAAAGATAATAGCAAACCGATACCCGGGAGAAGTTGCCCAATCGGATCACTTCTCTGGACAACAATGGACCGAGATTCAGTGTTTGACCAAACGTGTGTGATAATCATCATAATGTCTATTAGCCCTGAGTCTATTAGAATATTAATTAATACAGTAATAATCACCAGGCAGTCCTGAACAAAAGGAGGCCTTCTGTTTCTTTGTGTGTTTTTGGAAACTTATTTTAGCGGCAGTCCTCCATCGTCACCCAAATTATAACTCAATCGATATTCCAGAAAGTGAGACGTCGTCCTCAACACGGGGGACGTCCGATGGAGCCATTAATCAAATCACAGGCTACTGTCCCCCCAAACTCCACAACCTGAGCCCCGCAGCAGAAAATACCAATTTCCTCCGGGTGAGCGTCAGCAGCACTCGTCGCGAGGCGAGTCAGCTCCTCGCCAAACATCCGCGAGCCGCTTTTCTGATCATCCGGTCACACGCCTACTCGCTGCAAATGTGCTTCGCCTGCCGTTCCCCCGTGTCAAATGTCTCCGCGTACGGACTCCTGATATGTGTATAAGAAGAGCGTTATTTACACTGATTAATGGTCCCCAGCTTTGGCGGGGTGTAAGCTGCTCGCGTCCAGACAACAGTGACAAATAAATCTATCAATCATAAGAAGGATTTTCTAATCCCCGAGCCATCAGACAGAGTTGCAACCTAAACACTTTGTCACGGAGCGAGCGGCCCTCCCATTTGCACACTTAGCGTATAGTTAACACAGCACTTTGAGCGACAGAGCCGCCTCCAGGTCGCCACACAGAGAAGAGAGGTGCTGGAGTGTTTCACATTTTTAAGGAGTTGCAGAAGCAAGATCACACCACAGACATTCATATAAATACAGCTCTGAAGCTGAATCCCACCAGTCCGTCATCAGGAGTGTCAGACGTCGTTAACACGCCCAGGTTTGTTTGTTGTTTTTGTATATGTGATTTTAAATATGCTAAGTAGTTCATTTGTTTCCCGCTTGGCTGTTTTTTAACGATCTGTGGTTTTCACAGAGTGTTTTATTTTGAAGATCTGCTGGATTCTCTATGCTATGTTTGTGTGTCTGACTTCCTGTGCAGATTGATGCTGGCTGCTCGTGGCGTCCATGGAACGTAGAATTTGGCAAGCACGTCCTCTCAGGTTGAGGCGTCTGCTCAGACCCTCCCTGCGCTTGTTTCACCAGCCAATAGGGAGACAGCTAGAGTGTGGACCAGTGTGTCCCTTCGCCCTTTTTGAGCGGGTATATGGTCTGTTTGTAAAACTGCAGCAAGAGTGCGGCGGCCGGGATGTGAACCGGCGTCCCATGGTTCAAAATGCAACACACAGCAATGTACCTAACCATTCGACTGTTGTCACACTGCTGTGCTAGTAAGAGTATTTATAGTATATAAAATATATCCCGTGAATATAAAATTTGGAAAAATCTAAACTACGATAACTCTTTTTAGGATTACTTAGATTAATTATACATAAATAAGCTGGTGTTTTAAATAGGTGACGATTCAAACAGCTGGCTAATATGGTAACTTATTATTATTATGTATTTTAAGAGAGACAGAGACGTGGATCATCGGCAGACCCGAGGTGGGCCGATGTATTAATAAATCATTTAAACGTGTCTTGTTGACGCTGTGATCCTCACACTGACTAGGTATGTAGAATATATAGAGCCCTTACACTGTACACTATTTGAACATTACTATATTATAAATCCAGCAGAGTAACTGTTGAGAGCAGAAAAGCAGAAACATTTTGATTCTCTCGACGCTCCCACAAAATAAATGTCTTCAGCAGAACATTTGAGCGGCGTCTCAACCCAAAAGAGAGAAGTTGAGGTACATTGCACAACGCTAAGTAGAGACATCAATCGGCATCCCGAGTCCTCACGGGTCCATCAGCTCCAGTGTAACAGCATGGCGGTGGATTGCACAACAAGCCCCTGGTTGCTCTCAACCATCTGTGACTGAAAACAAAGACTGTGATCACATTAAAACGCCATAGAGGGAAGAGAGAATGTATCAAACCACAGCACTCTCCATAATCTGCTCACAGGTCTCGGCCATTATACAAACACAGGGCGGATTCAATAAACCCACAACTGCCATTTAATTAAACATTTGGCAGCCAAAATTCAATTAGGCAATAATAGCTCGTTTCCAGAGATGGCTAATATGTTAGACACAGATAGGAAACTCGGGGTTGATATCCTGTGTCAATTCCAATTATTCAGAGCTCCCCTTTAAAGCCGCTTCGCCAGATTATGTAACAACTATTTTCAAAACAGCCACCGTGTGCGTGTCCCTCAGGTGGCGACGAGGCAATGTTATTATTTTTACCTCCTTCCAAGAATGCAAATGAATAGTTGTCATCTCGTGGCGGAGATGGCCGCGCCACCGCTCAGTCCCGTGTGGAAGTCAGAGTAAGTAATGCTGAGGGAAACCTAATAAGATCTTACAGGAGGGGGGAAAAATGATGATTATCTTTAATCACTAACCTGCCTCTAGTGGCGCCACCGCATTATCCAGCACCTTCATTCCTTATAAAAATATCTATCACACACAATACCGGGCCCATGAAAAGAAGCAGCGGCGGCGGCGATGGGAGCAGAATGCCAATGGCCTCATTACTTGTCATCGCACATTGTAACTGGAAATTGCTTCTTTCAGGTTTTGTTTGCTCAGGCAATTACAATAAACTCTCGGCTTGACACGTTGTTTGCACAGATGTAGGACATTAATAAACATGAGCTCTAATCTGAATTATTGAACTGCTCGCCATAATTCTGACAACGGATTTGGAGCCCCTGACGGATGGAGGGACAGGAGGAGGAGAGGCGACGGGATCCCTGGGACATTGCCCCCGCTGGCTGGCCTCATCACCTGAGAAATCCTCTAATTGAATGTGGGAGAGCAGAGCAGCGCTCGGCAGGTTCTGAAAAACTTTAGATACTGCCGACTGCCACCACACAGATTCACAAGGAAACTGATTACACCAATAAGAGGAGGCGACGTCCTCCAGATTGAAGTCCTCCTCTGTAGATATTTACTATCTTGATCATCACGTGTAACGGCTGCAGAATGGATGCTTCAATGTGAAGACACACAGTACACACACACGGCTGGACAGCAACAACCGTGTGAAGAATGGACAGAGTGAGAGTGACGTCACCTGTGGGTTCCCAAAGCTGAAAATATGTTAGCTGTACATCAGCGTGGATCATCAGTGGACCTGATGACGCCTGTGAAACCAATGTCTCCAGGTAAGTGCAACCAATGACTTCAAACTGGCTAATATCAGAACTCTAGGTACGACTGCGGAGCCTGAAGTAATAAAAGGTCAGCAGAGAAGTTTAAGATATATATATATATATTGTACAAAGTTATAAACAGTCATTTACACTGCCTGCCTATCATCGCCGGCTTCCTGAGTGCACAGACGCACGATAATGAGGCACAAAAATAAATAACTTCAAAATAAATAAGTTCATGATGTGTGTGATCTTATCTGGGATGCTGACGGGTCCAAAGATGCCACGGCGGGCCACACCAGGCTCTCGGTCCGGTCACTGCTGACTTCAGGTTCAGGTTCAGAAGATCTCTCATCAAAAAACATTCTATGCAACATACAGAACGCATTAGTCGCTATTATTGCCTCATTTCTGTTTAAACTGATCTCCATCATTCACATGTCACATCAAGTAATAACCACGTGTAAAGGATATGAATGTTGTAATCGTTATGTAAATGAACAGATACACATCACTTCAGATAGGTCAGTGCCAATGGACAATCAATCAATCAATCAATCAATCTGTCGTCATCAACAATTATATATGTTCAATTAAATATATATATTATATATATATATATATATATATATAATTATTTATTTAAGCTTAAGTCTCTTTCTGCATCTTCTACATCAAACATATAATATATAATATAATTTTTATAATATAATAATATATATATAATATATAATATATTATATATATATAATATATATAATAATAATATAATAATATATATACTATATATATATATATATATAACGGCGCCTGTGACGTGTGACTGCTGCTAAGCAACCGTTACCAAGGCGACGAGCTTAGCCGAGTTAGCAGCAGAGCTAAAAACCAAAGCTAGCGATTAGCGATCTTTTATAAACACATAAAACGACCTGAATCCGAGTCTGTGTGACACCAAACACCGAACATCAGGGTCACGGCTCCGAACATCAGGGTCACAGCTCCGAACATCAGGGTCACGGCTCCGGTTAGAAGAATTTAAACTAAACTAAACGAAATAACGGCGCTAGCACTGTTAGCATTAGCATCCTTACCGGAAGCTATCTCGGTGAGCGCGCGAACTCTCTCTCAGCTTTCGACCTGACAAACAAACAATATAAATATAAATAAAATAAATATAAATATTTACACTCATTATTCATTCATTTAGCTGCTATAAGACTTTATACTGGAGATTTACATACCAGAGTGTAGTGTCTTCTAGTTAATTCACAGCGTGTGTGTGTGTGAGTGTGTGTGTGTGTGTGTGCGCCCCCTCTGGTGGAGTAGAGGATTGCACTGCAGTACCACATTAATCCTGCAGAACTTTAAACCTTAATATAATGTGAACAGAGACCAAAACTGTAAGCATGTTGATTTCTGCTGTTGGACATTTGAACATGGGGACTTATGGAGACTGACTCTCTTCTGGAGCTAGCTTCAGGTGGACATTTGACACTTGCATGTTCAAAGATAAAACATAAAACAATTAACCGTATTAAAAGAGCTCCACATGCACAGAGATGCAGCAGAAACAGAACCCAAGCCGTCAGGACTTCCTTTCAGGGTTTGAATGATCATTTACAAACTCTGCTGTACACGCTGCACGTGAACCGACGTGCAGACGAAGTCTGGGGCTTTTCTTTCCACCAAAAGCTGCTTGTCCTTTACTTTCCTTCAAAGTTTCAGCCTAAAAACGCTGGAGACCCGGCAGCTTCCCAGGCAGGCGTGCGGTGGGAATATCTACAAGAAGAATGCAGGAATAGCATTTTTTTTTTGTCAGAGGAATCTTAAGATGTTCAAAAGGCATAGCAGAGGGAGGGCCTGGCTATTCTAGAAAAATCAAAAAGACTATGCGGACTTTGATCACCTGCATCTCATTCAATGCAAAATTACTGCGCCGGGGTCCTCGGCTTCTCGACATGTGAGCAAGATGGAAGCTTATTATACTGTACACAGAGGCAGACAGTGAAATGAAAGAGGTCTTTTGTCAGTTCTTTGATTACAGTGAGGCATTGTGACTGTTAAGCAGACTACCAGCAATTACAAGAGCCAGGGCGAGCGGCGGCGGCAGAGTTTAGAGGGGAGAGGGACGGAGACAGACGGTAGAAAGAAATGATCCCAAACATCTCAGCCCTCTTCTGCAAACACAAGCGGAATCAGCCGTGAATGATGATTCAGGCATGCGCGGCTCATGAAAACGCCACTTCAGGAACAGATCCAGCTGCACGCAGGCGGCTCGGGTGTTCGCCGTGGGTAAACTCGGCTGATTTGTACTCTTTGATTCCACAGTGAGCAGCATTAGCTGAGAAAGATGAGGCCTTGCTCGAGCGTCTCCGTGTTCAGGCCTCCCATCCTCCCTTTCTGCCATAAATATTGACAAAGAGCGTGAGCCATCGGCCCGTCACAGGTTGTTAAAAGCAAAGTTTATTGTGCGTTCGCTGTCTGTGAGTGTACAGTACGTGTGTGTGTGTGTGTGTGTGTGTATTTGCATGCACATTAGCATATCAGTGTTTACTCCAGAAGTTACTGTGAAGCGCCCGTTTCTCCTTGGGGAGAGCTGCTTGGCAAACACCTCGGAGTAAACAAGACAACCAGTGACAATATGCTAATGGAGCGATTCATTATTCTGCCGCAACAAGCTCCGCCTCACCAAAGACACCTCAGATCTCCGACATCTCCATCACATCGCCGCATTTAGGATCCGAGCTCAACAGTGCTGCTCCACCCCTCCCGCCGCTGCCTGATTAATATCTCATCAAGCGCTCCACTTTTCCTCTGAGCGGGCCCCATCAGTCATGTGGCTCAACCATGTTTCACTTCTGACAGTATCAATCTTCCCAGATTGCACCGAGGTGATGTTCGTTTAAAAAAAAAAAAAAGTGGCAGCAGATAAAGTTGTTCACCTTTTAAATCTCTGAGATGGATGCCCGATTTGACAGAGGTGCCCCCCAAAAGTACCGCGCTGCGTTCGAGTGCGTTGATGAAGACGTTTGAAGCCACCATGACCACGAGCGGCTGGATGAACCAATGGGAGGGATCGGATCGCAATAAGGTTCCCTCTTAATTCAATTGGACAACAGATTAGATTTATTAACTCCACAAATATTTACTTTGTTGCCGGTGGCCTAAACTCATTACTCTTCTATGGATTTCTCCTCCTACACATTCACTGCTGTAAGTTAATAAAAGTGCTGTTCACAATCATTTCCACGAGCGATGCCGAGCAAAAGAAGACCTCTTAATGATGCACACATATGATAGAAGCACCGCGAGCTCGTATTGATTTACCAACAGACTGACTGTAAACGTGACAAAGCGTCTGAATTAGCCCCAAAATGTCAAGAGATGTGTGTCGAGCGGGGTGCATGCACCATGTGTGACCAAGCAAACCCAAATTATGAATGAAGAGAGGAGAGCACAGACTGTCTGTGGGAGCTGGAGCTTCTTTAAATGTGTTGTTTCCAGAAAAACAGAAATGTATCAGTGTCACATTTGCATGTTGGAATAATGTTAAAGGAGTGCTGAGAGCGGGGAAACTGGGGTATGACTCATCTACACGAGCATGGAGCTGCAAGAAAGCAAGAACCACGTCCGACCCGCTCTCACTGATCAGCTGGCGGGACACTTAAGTCCACCTGAGACTAACTTATCACATCATAACGTGAAACTTTTCACGTTTTAACAAGAAATTATCGCGATATATCGGAACGTATATCAGCTTATATAAACCCCGTGGCAGAGTGGACATGTGGAGCCTTCACCCAGAGTTTAAACTCAGATTTTCTTTCCCATCATTTATTTTCTAAGAGCGTTTTCAGATTGTTTGTTTAACTCAAAGTATTAATGAACTGCACATCTGAAGAGTCCAGAGGGGGGAAGGTAAATCAGGTGATGCTCACCATCTTCCAAAGAAGATTTCCAGGCGTTTCCAGCTCCTGAGACACAACTCATAATTCATCAGAGCACCGGGGTAATTTATTTCCCTTGGTTTTAATATGTTACAGACGAGTGCTCGTGTGTCTTTCTGCCGTCGGAGCTTTACAACACGGAGGCCAGGCGTGTAGCGCGCCACGCTACAGCACGCTGCTGCACGCCGTACAGCCAATACCTGTGGTGCCTTTCATGGTTCAGGGCCCTCTAATTTCAACGGGAAGTTGCACATATTTCATGGATACATCCCTGCATCAGAGGGGAGGACGAGGAGGGAGGGAGGTGGTGGTCTCACACAGGAGGAGGCTGATGATGGACTGTACCTCTTCTTACTGTGCATCGCAGGCCGTCCACTTCACAACAGAAGGTTCTGGATCATTCGGCCGCTCTGAAGCTGGCACGGTTTGATGTCACCGACCAAGACTGTTTGATTGGACAGACAGAGTGGACGACACAGAGTCACCATGTCTCACAGCAAAATTCACATCTAAAATCCTGTTTTATGATACATACACACACCATGCTGATGATGGAAATCCACGTTATCTTACAGCTGATCACCAAAATCAGGTAAATGTAAAATGACCCAACATAAAGATTGGCTTCATATAGGCCCAAAATACAGCCATACAAACAGTAGCGATACCCTGAGAGCAGTGAGAGGTTCTACCCGTCCACACTCCACGCTGTGGTCCGTTCTGGACTTGAACCAGCCGTCCTCCAGTTCCCAGGCCAAGTCCCTAAAGAGCTACTGCTGCAGTCACAAGTACGATGCCTCGTATCTGTGACCAAACAACAGGAAGCGTGACGGGACTCCAGCTGATTAATGAAACGTAACGTCTTACCTTTAAGCAGATTTCAGACAAACGTTCTTGTTGCCGCGTGCAGCCTTCAGTTCAGTCTCCATCACTGTGGTGGAGATGTTACAATCAGAGCTAACACGCAGCAGGTGTGCCAGCTGATTGCTCACTAACATCAATTAGGATAATGACGACACGGGCTCAGACATGATGGTGATTTGTAAGACAGAACAACATAAATACGATTCCCAGACTTCAATAAACAGCCGCAGATCTTCAGAGCCCAGCAGCGGCTCGTTGGAGATGTTCTGCAGCCACCTGATGGAGAAGTGGATGCACTCTCCATTAAACAGCGTATTTTACACATGTAGGTTTCACTGCATCGTTCCCCAGGTGTGTTGGGACCTCGAGTGTTATCCCAGCTGTTTGGATTGCCTCTCCTCAGGGCTACAATAATGTGGTGGGTTCTAATCAATACCCAGCGCCTCGAGAAGAATAGATCACGGAGCTACAGCTGGACTCCACCTCACCGTCCGTCCCTTTGCTAGTTATGAATCAGCATCGTCTTCCTCTGGAGGACAAAAAGCCCACAGTGCATACATACACATATACACACAGAGTTAGAGAGAAGCTGAACTTTGACCCCTGACATTTGGCCCGTGACCCGTCTGTCTGATGGCCTATCGATTACGTCTGGCCTCGCCTGGGTAATTGTTGCCTCGTAATTACTTCACGTGTTGTGTTTGGAGCCACAAAATGGCAATTTCGCCGTGCCGAATATTACACGAGAGCACTTGAGACCACGGGACACAAGTCTGGCCTCATTTCAGCAAATTACACCACGCACTGCACTGGACAGACGATTGCAGAGAGTTCTTGTGGCTGCGATGAAAAATAATTGCTTTTTTCCTGCAAAAAAAAAATTCAGATTGGAGGGAGAGGCTGAAATAAAGATGGCAAAAGTAATCAGGCGTATTTGGGGCTCCTCTAAAAGGACTCCTTGGATGGTTTTGAGGCATGTCATATGGTGCACTGAGACGCTGCCTCCTACTGTCCAATTTCCTGGCCTCATTGCCTGGGTAACCATGAGGAAACGAGGAGCCGACCTCTCTCCGTTTTGGTGGCAGTTCACTGGAGTGGTCTGTTTTGCTATGAAATGGATTCAAGTGTCTTTTTTGGATAAAATGCACGATAAGGTCTCACCCCCGAATATCAATATTCATATAAAAACTCTGTCCACCTTTAAAAACACAACTCGACCTGTCACCATTAAAAATGAAAGAAAGGATCTCTGTTGTCTGTCATCGACACGTCCATGAAAGATCTCACAATCGCCGCGGCAAATTGAGTTTGTTGTGTATACAAGTACCTGCCAGATTTAATATTGAATGGATGATCCAAAATGGATTTTTGATCCCGGGAAAATGAGGGGAGATGTAACAACAACAACAACACACACACACACACAAAAACAGGGAGGGAGAGGAAGAAAAAAAATCCATAACCCTCTCAAGCTAAAATCCTGCTCCTGGGTGCAGAATATATTATTCTCTCCCCTCGCTCTGTCTTTTTCCCTTTTACGAGTTGTTTTCATGTAAAGAAAAACCTATAGGCTTGACCTCTGCGTCAGTTTGCCTTTGGCGATCCGCAGATTGCAAGTTTTCAATGCTTGATCCTCGGGGAGGGATCCAAGTCAAACCCTATAAATATTTCAAGACTATTTCTTGCTCCCAGGACCCCTTCGCTAACACACTCGCCTCTGCTGGCAGGCGAATCTGGCCTGTTTACACTCGCCACTTACTTGTCATTGCTTCAGATACAGAGTGTGTGCAGTGGCTTAATGAGACGACCAAATTGCACGTTTAAATGTTTTGCCAGCAATCAGAAAGGATGCATGGATGACCATCAATATTTTTCAAGTTTAAAGTGTTTTTCCCTTAAACCGATTTTTTTTCCTCCTCTCGTGTGTGAATGACAGACCGAGAGAAGAATCCGGTTAAAAAATTAAAATGTTGAAGTGTTGGGAGTCTTTAGAGATACGTCTCGACATCTGGTCGCCATCTGAGGGAACCTGGAGGAAGGCCAAGGATACAACAAAAAAAATGAAAATGACTTCATTATGAGGGAATTATCACCGGATAGCTGGAACAGTCTCACATGCTGAGGGAGCCGCGATGAATCTTTAAAAAACTTTACATTTATGTAACGGACACTTTTTAGTGTGTGGAGCAGAAACACACACACACACACACACACACACGACTCGTAATATAAAGTGACATTATTTGTTCACATGAAAACAAGTGCTGTTCAAAATATGGTATTTTTATCAAGGCTCTTAGACTCTTTGAAGTGATATAAAAATGCTCTTAGAGGGGAAAACACACAGCAGCGTGTGGCTTAACAGTTTTAATTGTTGCTTTAAACAAAAGGGATCGAGGCGCTGTAAGAGGATCAGTGTGACAAACAGTCCCA
Organism: Larimichthys crocea; assembly: GCF_000972845.2. Lineage (NCBI taxonomy): Eukaryota > Metazoa > Chordata > Actinopteri > Sciaenidae > Larimichthys > Larimichthys crocea. The sequence continues at coordinate 10,560,590 of NC_040029.1, read as the reverse complement.
GCGGTCCCTCGATCATACTCGCCGCTCAAACGGTAACAAAAGGCGAGAACAAAAACAGCGCTGGAAAAGTTCCAGAAATCCATTTTAACACTCAGGAGTCGGACTCGACGCTGACGCTGCCTCCATACAGCACAAACTCTGATGAAACCACGTACAGCAGGATTTAAATCCACTGCCACAGATCCAGGTCTGAAAGGATGATGGGTAACAAGCTCGGCTCGCTAATTGTCAGCCTCATTATTTTTGTTGTTTCTGGGTTAAAACCAGCAAAAGTCCAAAATCTGTTGATCTGTTGACGTCCTTCAAATCTCTGTGAAGTCTCTGCAACATCAGATATTTATGATAGAAATCAATAAAGGTCCCTATGTTCAAATGCCCGGCAGCCAGAGTCTGTGGGTGACGTCACAGAGACTGCATCCAGGTTTTAGAGTCTCTGAGTTTGACACTCACACGCTTCATCAGATGTGACTGACAGCGAAAAAACGACCTCCTAACTCGTCATTCAAATGTTGCTAAATCCTGATCGGCCCGCCGTCATGTCGGCCATGTGACCCGAGCCCGTTTGGAAACTTTAAACTGAAGGAGTCCGTCACAGTGTTGAACATTGTGTTTGTTTCAGTCCTCCATCCCTGAACAACACTCACCAGCTCGAGGTTCTTACTCTGATTTGTTTGTTAGCGGCGAGCGAATGCACGGATAAGTGATACAAATGGCTTACATAATCCTGTGCGACGACTCTGACGTAAATTTGGTGGACGTGTTAAACCTATTGACAGGAGCAGAGGATGCTTGGGATGGATGGCCCACTAAGTTGTGTTTTAGTGCTACTGTAAACAGGATTAGCATTGGCAGGTATCAGGCGAGGAGGGATACTAACAGCTCCTCGCTCCGCAGGGAATGGACTGATGCAAATACCGGCTAATGAACTCGCCTGTTGTTTGTAACGAGGGAAATAGATGAGCAGGGGGGAGAAAAAAAAGAAAAGTTGAGGGGACAAGATTGATTAGTTTGGAAAATGTCCAGCAGGTCAGTTTTTAACGGCTTATGGAGGATTTCCAGAACTTCATTTGCAGCCTCCGGCTTTTGTCTTTCCCGCGCATCCTGAGTTAATGGCGAGGCGAGTTGATCTACTGTATTCCCATCGAGATCGGAGGGTGCTGCATCAAGCTGTCTCGTCTAAAGACGGGACTTTATTGGGCCGTCTAAATCTGTCCTGTACACAGAGCCGAACAATGAGGCCAGGAGAAAAATGGACGCCACCTGGCAGTTTGAAAGAAGGACAGCCGTTTCCCGCTGTAATCCATTCAGCGTAATCACCTGGGGGCCCCGCAAGAGAAGCATCGCCCACCCCTCCCTCTGCTCCCTAAACACCATTCAGCAGCGACACAGTGATGAAGTGCGGGGCGAGCAGAAAGCCAAGTGTCCCTTTTAGAGATGATCAACTATCATGTTTTTACAAGCGCTCTTCTTTCCCCTTCCTCCTCATGTCGATGAACTCTTCTTCTTCTTTCTTTCTGGTACACTTCCTCAACTACCTGAGCGTGAGAGCAAACTGTGATACATTTTTCCTCGCCTTGCCCACACACACACACACACACACACACACACACACACACACTAAATATTTGGTGTCACCTATTCAGGAGAGGAGCCGCTGTAAATCGCATGTCTGTGGGGAGAGATCGAAAGCAATTACCATTAGATGGTGGCTATCGTGAGCCAAGTGTGCATCACCCTAGTGGCTGACTCTCAGGGCTCCCTCTCTCCGCCCGGCTCGGTGTGCATGCAATTTAACCGACGGATCAATAGCTAAAGGCAGTTAGCAGCCTCGCAACTCCCTTCAAACTGCTTCGGAGCGAGCAAATGTCAAAGCGAGACGCCGTGTGTGAAAAAGCAGCCAGAGAAATTGTTCTTGTGAAACATTATTGACACGCTTTAACCTGCGTTTCCACCTCGCACGACGCGGCTAAGTCAATTCTCATTTGGAAAAAGGTGGTGGTGGTAGCGTGGCGGCTGCAGGGACCAGCACGAGGGAAGGAGGTGGAGGAGGAGGTGACGGGAGGTCAGCAGAGGCTGCAAAGGGTCACGAGGTCAGAGGTCAGGGATTGGCCCAAGGTCAAGGTGACAGCAGGGTATCTGAGCAGAGAGGCCTTCATCTCCACCGTGGCCTTGGACTGGATCAATACCATTAGAGAATCTGTCTGATCCATCACTCCCCTCCCTACCCGCTCCTTCCTCTTCCTCCTCCTCCTCCTCCTCCTCCTCCTCCTCCTCCGCTCTCCGAGGCTATAATATCTCCTATTTTCACTTCCTTTTTCTTACTTCAGCCCTATTCACTCTTTAGTGGATTCATTTAATCGCTTGTCGCCTCGCTCCCTCTCTCCGCTTTTCACCGCCACTTATGAAGGAGCAGATCTTGATACTGACCCCCCGTCTCCCCGTGCAGAACCCCTCGACTCCCGGGCCCCGCTGGAAACGGACAGGCGGAGATAACTTGGACCCCATATTGTTTGAACAGCATTTTATTAAGCTGAGCGCTCTCTTTAATATTTACATTGGTGCATCGGAGGCTTCAGAAACGCTTTAGGCAATTACACACATGACCAAGTCGATAGCCACAGAAACAGCAAAAAAGCCTTTATCACGCCGCCAGGAGAGTATTGCCAATTCCGCGGCCCGGCCGCTGATGTAGTTTGCATTTCAATTAAAAAAGGGCTGCAATACTGGTCTTTTATTCAAAGTCAATGTCGTAAGAAGGATCCACAGAATGCAGCCAGAATAGAGTATTTTGTGTGCAGTGTAATAATGCGGGGACATCACACAGGCCGCTGTTTGGACTCATAATGCAGGGTTGCAGTATTTCAGTGTCATGGCTGAACGGGGAAAGTTTTTAACTACACGAAGCAGAATGACACGTTGTTGAAGAGCTGGAGAGTTCACGACCCTTTTTCACGCTCAGGTTGAAAATATGACGATGAAATATGTTCTGTTGTCTTCTTAAAGGGAAGGGACGGCTCGTTTAAAGGGAGTGCGTCATGTTTTTCTTGATGGTACTCGAGCATTTCTATAAGCAGAGCAGAAGATGGAGGAGCACATAAACTACACTAACCATACTATATATACTGAAGGCCGCGTGCAGACCGTCCCTTCCTTTGATTGCGACCCAAACACTTCACCCTAAACACACATTTTCACTTCAGCCTCTTCAAATTCAAATCAAACCTGCCTCCGTCTCTCCTCTCGTATATTTTGCAGCTGTGCTGAAAATGACCCCTCGGATTTCAAACAGCCTCGGCGCCCAACAAACAAACAGATAAACAAAAGCAACAGAGAGGTTTGGCAATCAGGGGATTCTAATAAGGTCTATGAGGTAGGAAGGAAGCGAGCGCTTCCTTTGAAGAGCGCCCATCAGCAGACAGGCAAGGCGGCGAGCGTGTATGCTTGGAGGATCATAGGTGGCTTTGATAATCACTCCCATACTCCTAAAACAAATGCAATTACTAAGTTAATTGTGTTCAAAGTGGAGGCTGGCAGTGGAAGGAGAAGTCAGCAATCATGACTGTGCTGACGGTGCAGCGAGCGTGGAGAATAATGGATGCATGCGGGGCAAATGCCGGGGGGGTTGTGGTGGTGGCGGTGGTGATTGCAGAGGGGGTTTAAGGGGAAAAGGGAGCGAGGGGGGTTTGATGAGCGGTCGGGAGTGTGGGTGACACGGCGCTGAGGGATGTGGCGGTGAGCGCCACCCGGCTTGACCTGCCATTTATCAGAGGATAAACAGCGGGTCACCTGACCACGATCGGCGCGGCGCCATTGGCCGGCGGAGCTTATTAGTATGCAGGTGCCATTGCGCGGCCGGCGCTCGCCATGCACACACCGCGTCCGCTCCATCACGATGAATTATTGGTCAGAGGAATGATCAATTTGAATCGGCTGCATCCTAAAGCCGCGGTCAGAGGAGGAGTGTGTGTTTGTGTGCAGGAGGGGGTCACAAAGTTGTGTGTTTTCAAACTCCGGGGCTCTCTTTGCTTTTTCTCTTCTTCTTCTTCTAAATTTTTTTTCCCTCACTCCAGAGATAGGAAAAGTGGGGAGGGAGCAGGGGAGCGAGGAGAGGAGGGGTTGGAGGGGTGACAACAGATGTGCTCCCTCCTTCAGAGAGCTGCTTGTTTGATGGTGACAGTGGAGCGTATCATGTAGCCTGAGGTGCTAACAGTAAATATTACAATACCACAAGATGCTCACTGCAAACACCATTTCTTGCTCTCTGCCAGTCAATTTCTCCTTTTTTACCCCTGTGGTGCTGCAAGACAGAGAGTGTGTGTGTGTACTGTGTATGTGTGTATATATATATTTATATATTTATATGTAACATGAGTGTGCAGGACCAAAATATTCCCTCTGTCAAACACATTACGGTCAACTTAAGTCATGATGGAAAAGAAAGTAAATCAACGAGGCACCATCAGCGATAAAAAACGGCACTTTAAAAGGGCTTTCTGCAGAATAATAGGCGAGCCCGGGATTCGTGGGATTGCATTTGGCTTCCTGCGGTGCCGGGGTGTCTTTGGCTCGCTCAGTCATTTCAGACAGAGCAGTGGTGCCGTCCCACCCTGGGCGCCGTACAGATGGGCTCATGTGTGGAGAAATGAGCCGCGAGCAATCATTCTCTCCTTCTCTTTCTTCCCCCCTCCGTCTCTCCGTGTGTGTCGACTTCTCCTTGCTTTCTGTTTACCTCCTCCCTCCTCACTCCCTTCTTTCTCATCTCTGTCCCTTCATCTCCTCTACCTCTCATTATCTCCCCCCTTACCCTTCATGCATCTTTTTCCTCTCTCCTCTTTCTTCGCCCTCCCCTCCCTCCCTCCCTCGGTTATATCCCCTCTCTCCCCCCGTGGTGACTGTGTCCTGGGGGCTGCAGAGTCTTGTGTCTGTGCAGCGGCAGTAGGGGGACTCGGCGGGAGGCCCCGGCTGAAACGAGCTCACCGAGACGCAGGAGCCCATCTCAGGCTTGTGCTACCGGAAAATCTGCCCGTTCACGCTCCGACGCGCAGCCAGACGCGCTGATGGAGGATGCGTGATGGGGAGATGTTGCAGAAGGAACACGCAGCCTCTCTGCTTTTGTTTGGTGGAGTCTTTCATCCCAGTGGCTGCAGTACGCTCGGGCTGTTTGAATACCTCCACAGTGAGCTCCCTCGTCTTTTCTCTTCACCCACACTGACCTGCAGTCTCTTTGTTTTTCAAGGCCTGACTTCACGGAGCTTCAAATATCTCAGAGCACAGGAGCCGACCATGTGATGAATTATGTTCACTTTGCCTGAGTAAAACTGGATTTGGTGAAATGCAAACACACATTTTAAATAAATTGATGAATCAAAACAACCTTTTTGAATTGTGACATCATAAAATGAAGTCACTGCTTTGTCCTGGCGGCATTTTAAAATGTTTCATGGGCCTAAAGAGGAGTAGAAACATGTTGAACGCATCCTTAAATCTGTACAGTCATGACATGACTTACAGTTATTCATCCACCTTCATCTTCTTCTGCAGATTTACATGTTGTCACCAGACTGTTCCTGATATCTGAACTCTTCATTTCCTCGATGATGAGTCCACCGCCCGAATCAACGGAGCGGGCTCGGCGAGGTGCCGGAGGCCGCCGAGGGTCAGCCAGTTAAAGTTTCTAGTTGAGGACACCGGAGCGCCGTCAGCATTCTTTCTTTCGCTCTCATCCTCCAGCAGGCTGCGACGGCACTCCTATCAGGTTCACATGCATCCTGGTTTAAATTACAAATAGCTTTCGGAGGAAGCGGGCAATAAACAGCGAGCAATAAAAGAAGAAGAAGGTTTGGATCTCTCGGAGAGCTTTGTTACCGGGAAGAAGATTAAATAATGTATCGATCAGGCGATGTGTAATTAGTGCGGTCAGCAAATGTTTTAACATAATGATGTGATTCTTGTTTCTCTGCAGGTCGTTATGGACAGATCAAAGATTCTCCTCCACCTTTTGTTCGCTCCATGTGCGGCTGCATCTCTGCATGTTCGTACATATTTGTGCTGACTGTGCCAAAGGAGACAAACACGAGCGCGCTTCTACTCTTGTGAGGACACGAGGCTGCTCCTTCAGTCTAAACCGGATCAGAATCAGACCAAGGTTAACGTTGAAGGCGTGACTGTGATTCTGTGTGTCTTCTCCTAAAGACCACACTCTGAAGAAGACGTGCTCTAATTACTGGTTTCATCGATTTACAGAAAAACGTTGCCGTCTCAAATATCCCAAATATTTGGTCAATTTCACGTGAAATTCCCCCAAAATAGAGCATTGCATTTAAATAGAGATACACATATTTATACATGTGCATACATACTAATCTTTATGTAAACTCCATGTTTTCCTCGTGTTGTGTACCTGAATGAGATCCTCTGACGTGCACAGCACTGTCTCACTTCACCACCTCGCTTTATTAAATCACACCCTCTTAACCTTCAGCTTACAGGGCTGCCACCCTGCTCACTTTTATTTCCTCCCACCTCTCCTCGTCTAGTGTCCTGCTCTGTCTTGTTGCATTAGGCTTTATTGTGTCCTCCTGCCCTCCTCCATCACACATCGCCTCTCCTTTCCCGCTCCACATACGCCACATACAGTACACGTGAATGAGGCGGGGGGCAGGATAAAAGAAAAGGAGGTGAAGGTTTGGGCTACAGTTTGTCCTTCCCCTCGAACTCCCCCCACCCCCACCGTCCACTATCTGGAAAATTCAATAGACTAACCTTAAGAATTTAATTGATGCTGCCAACGGGATTACAAAAGGGCTGGCCGGCGCAGGCCGGGGACAGCTGATTAGCAGCAGGGGTAATTGTTAATTGATTGATGTATCTCCTTACCTCTCTCGCTCTATGGGTCTTTTACAGAGTGTTTTGTTTGCCACAGCGGCAGCGCCAGTGCAGCCGGACAGCGCATTACCATACATCCACTCTGCTTTATTCTTCCCCTTCCTCCTTCTTTAAAACTCCTGGTTATCTTTAAGACAAAAGGCTGCTAAGTGTGCTGGCTCTAAGGTCACTGATATGTGCGGAAAGGTCAGCGATTCCCATTTCTAGTTGACGTGCTCGAAGGCGACAGCCGCAGGAGGTGGATTCCATTTTTGCTGCCAAATTTCGTTTCCCGCTGTGTTTTGTTTGGTTATCCTGATTCTGCAAACCTGCGTTTTCTATTTCCAGAAACGAGTGCAGGAAAGATAAAAGCCGGGTGATTAACAGGAACAACAATAATGATTTTACAGGAGAGAAAAAAGGAGCTCTGTAAAAGAGGAAGAAGGCGAGAGGAACCCAGCGAGAGATTTAGATTTGTGTGTGTAAAGTGATGCTTTTGGGGTAACACAATCCTTATTGGGTTCAGCAAACAGAAACAATCTCTCCATTATACCCTCTTTTCTCTGACTACAAGGCGCTGTTTCATTGGGGCCCCTCTCAGTGTGAAAACCCTCGGCTGTAACTGTCCAAACGGCGACTCCGAAAGCTTCCGCTGCAGCTATTTCTGCTCACCCCTGTCCGAGCCAACACCAGACTGACTGCCAAGCGCTCCCCCCGGCTCTGGCACGACACCGGGCTGACCATCAAGCAATTACACGGGAACTTGGCAATCAGGAGGAAATCCAGTCATTAAAAGGGCTTAACACTGGCAGAGGGTCTCCGTTGGTGGCGAGCCGAGGCGCCCGCTGCACCCGTGTTGAATGGGACCACTGGGGGGCTTGTATGAGGGGTTTCATATACCAAAGATTTGGCAGGGATTGAGTGGGTTTGTGTCATTGTGTACATGAACACGCAGCTGTTCACAAACACACACACACTCTCCCTCTCCGACCAGATGTTCTCATTCACACACCAGGCTTCCACAGCAGGATACTATATCATCGCTGTAGGGGAAAAACCTTGTACTTCTAAAATGTCAACTTTTCAGCAACTCCGAGAAACAGTCTGGCTTTTAGCGTGATGACAGTGTGTTTTCCACGTCGCCCGGCTGCCTTTGAAAGAGCGTTGTGAACCCCGAGACGCTTTGAGATTTTTCCCTCAACCCACAGCAAAGCCTGCACTCTTTCAACTGAGGTGAAAACATGAAAACCAGGCCAGATCGCAGTCGTGAGGTTTGTGCACGATGACAGCGGCGATGTGAAGGCGAGAGCTGCGCCCATGTCCAAGGTGACAGACGATCGACCGCAGCAGACATAAACAGTATTGGATTAGAAGTAGCACCGGTTGAGGTTTCAACACATTGATTGGGCTTCTCATCAAGGCAAGGCCAGCACACTTTGGTTCGACACCAAACAAGTGTGTTTGGTGTGCATGGTGAGTACCGAGTGAAATATTAAATATAGTTTTGCATTTGTGTGTTGATTTACATATCGCATATCGTTATAGCAGTTACATCACAGCAGCTTTCCCCACATGTGGATGTTCACAATGCAGGTGAGTTTAAACCAGATCTGCCTGAACCTGACCTCGACTTCTGATCTCAAACATCTCCTCAAAATGCGAGCTGACATGTTTGATCAACGCGGACATGTTAATAATGAATATACCTGCAGACTGTTGCCAAGAGGAAATGTTCTTACTGTCAAGAAAGTTTCTGTTCAGAAACTCTTTTGGTTTGGCAAGGACAGTAAAGTATTCGTGCACATGATGGGACGCACTGAAACGTCCAACATTAACAAATGAAGTTAATTAGTTATTAAACATAACAAAACAAAAATAGCATTAATATTTGTAATTTTGCTTCGAGTATTTTAAGTTTGATGCACATCTGAGTGAAGTATATTTTTGCCAAAAAAAAAGTGCACTACATGTGCCAAATATTTGATCTATTTCACATGAATAACATTTAAACATTAAATCAATGATACCTAAAAAATCTACATATATGCAGATGATATCGATGTTTATCTACAAGATTCCAAACTAATTGTGCACAAGAAGAAAACAAAGTTTCCAAGTAAATTTAAATGTTTCATTTCTGAATACCAAACTATACGGCTGCGTACGCCTCCTTCCCTGTTCAGTCAGTGCATATCTCTCCCACATTTTAGTCTAGGTATTGTTGAAAACACCTGGAACCTTCACAGCGGCCTTCAACGTGACATCCCTCGTCCATGTTCTCCACTCAACATCTACATCTAACCAACAAAATCCCATTAAACCCTTAAATCAAATATTGTTGTGGCTCATGAATCTCTCTCCTGAAGCTTAATCAAGTAATCAGAAGCCTAAACCCAACAACACCTGCTGGACAAAACAGCTCGTCAGTATCCTGACGAGTTATATTAGTTATATATCTATGTTAAGTGATTCTGCGCCTCGTGATTTACGTCCAATGCCGATGTTCAGTGTCGATGCGAGAAGAGCGGTTTACAAGGCGGAAAGTAAGGGTGTGAAGGTCAGGGTGGAGGAAGGGCATTGACTTTAATGGAGGAGACTGGAGGATGTGTCGCTGAAAACGAAGCACAGGTTTCCAACAACCGAATGAATTCATACATTCTCTGCAAGGTTTTTAAATGAGACCTTTATTAAGGGATGAAACGTGAATTTGTAGATGTACGTGAACGTTAACCTGACGTTACTTTGCTTGTGTTGTCCAGCTCTCTATGGGAATAAACTCCAAATCAAAATACACCAAGAAACATCAAGAGAAACAACAATTTAGACTTCTGATTTCTGATCTGTTCACGTGTCCAAGGGTGCAGCGTTTCTTGTATATTTGATGGGTCATGGGATCTTTAAAATTGATTTTATTATGAAGGTTATCCATAAACCAAGGTTGGTCCAGCTTTTAGGAGGAAAGCCGTCCTGCTATTCAAACGAGATGCACAACAAACACCGAAAGCACATCAGCACCACCAAGGTTATGTTGACTTCACTAGAGTCTCTGCACGTAAGCTGCAATAAATAAAGCTCCATGAAGAGACAAGTGTTTTCTGGTCATGTCAGTATGAAGAGGGAGAAAAAGTTTGAACACCACTGATGATAGCTCATCGTTAAAGGTTACAACCCTCTAAAATCAGCGTCAATGAGGGCGCTGCGGACACCAGCGTCCATCCGACATCGCTCTGCCGAGGCCTTGGAAAGTGCACTCCATGTTGAACTGCCATTGAACTCCTCACAATTAGTTTTTTTTTTTTCTGTTTCTTTCCAGCAGGGGCTCTGAGCGGAGAGCCGAGCACTTTTCAGATGAAGGTATCCCTTAGAGATATTTAAACTCCCTCCGTGCCGGCGTTGCCTCCGGGAGTGTGGATGGGATGGTTATTAATGCATTATTTACACACGCTTCCTGCTGTCTCCTATTGTGGCTTGGCTTGATTAAAAGGGATATTGCTAAGGAGGCACTTTTTGCACACTGTGATATGAGGAAGAGAAGTTACTTTGTTGTCAAGGACTTGTTCTTTCTTGAAGTTTCGAAAATGGGGTCCTGCATTAAAAACAAGTGTTGATGCACCAAGATTCAGTGATTAGGTTAAATGATTATGTTCAGGTACTGTAGCACATTTTTTACCTGGTGTTAATGACCATGATGGAAATTCTACATTGTCCATTTTCACGAAGAGGACACGTGAAGATGATCATCTAAATATTATAAAAATGTGGCGTTACTGAGTCCAAATGTGTCTTTTAACGCACGCTGAATTATTTTTACATTCCTAATTGGACTTAAATGCTTCATGCTCCTGTTTTAATTAGAACATTGTCTCCGAGCGCGATGACGAAGGATGAAGCACGGCCTCCTCGTCCCCCCTATCGTAATCCCCCAGCTAAATAAATAAAAGTCCTCCTTACGTTGGACGGTCATTGAGGAGCATGTTTTAGTGGTATTCTAATTGAAATACATGATTCCGACAGCTTGTTTCTGCACTTAGTCGCAATGAACCATATCTGATTCGTCATTAAGTAATTATGAATGCTAATGCAAATAAAGCACCTTTCAAACAGAGCTCTGCCTCTCGCTCTGCCTCTCCTGTATCTCTCCTTACGAGGGAATTAATCACTCGCTCCTCGGCGGAGGGGGAAGACGAAGGCGAAGGAAGACAGCCAGCTGTGGGACGGTCACTTCACTCTCTTTCTGTCGAGATATGAAAGAGAGGAGAGACATTAATGATGTCTCGGGATTCCACCGGGGAAAGTGGAGGGACTCAAAGGGAAAATGAGAGCACTACTCGTCTTTTTTTCCCTCCCCCTGTTCCTTGTTGCTTTAATAAAGCAAGGAAAGAGGGAGAGAGGGGGGAGGAGGGGGGAGAAAGAGAGAGTCGCTTAGAAGTCTCCCATAAAGCACAAGCCGGAGCATTTTGCAGCAATTACAGACAGATTGGGGATTTAGATATTAGTGCCCGGTGGTCCATTAGCTGGTAATTTGCCTGTCTTTTTTCTCCACTCTCAGCAGAGGAGTGTTCGTGCTAAGATCTCTACCACTCTAATCCTGTAAATAATAGCTGCATGGAAAGAGCTGCTCTCTGATCGCTGAGTGACACTGAAGATAGCTGAGTGGATGGATGGATGTCTTCATGGTAAATGTACACAGTTAGAGCTGGTGTCTCTGCACTGTTAGATATCAAGACATAGTAGCTTGTCATGAAAGTGTGATGCATAAACAGCTAAATGTTGGACTCTTTAATGTAGGATAGATAGAAGGAGGACAGGAGGACATGTCACATGGACATTCATCTGCATTAAGCTGATTTCAGTCTGAAATGATTAGGCCAATGTGCTATCGATAGTTTGCCAACTGAGGTGCACGTAAACTCAGAACGACCTGCACGTGGTTGCTCTTCATCAAACAGCAACGACGTGAATCTCAGAAATCTGAGTCACAGTTAGCTGGAGCCAGTCGCAGCTCATCATCTATGGCGTCTTTGGACTGTGAACCTGGAGAACATGCAAACAGCCGAGTGTCCAACCAGGAACCTTCCTGCTGTGAGGCGACAAATATAGTTTGAAAGCCACTTCATAATGCTGCTGATGATCAGCCTCATTGGTCGACCCTGATGTTGGACAATTCTGCCAAACACTGGACACAGCTATGTTTGATTAGAGCACATTCATGGATATTTAGAAGGTTGTGGTTAATAAACAGAGAACTGAGGAAGCCTCGAGGTCTTCACAGATCTACGACCAAGTCCAGTTTCCTCAAAGAAAGACGACCATGACCTCCATGAGGGCGGTCCAACTCCATCTGCACGTCTCTATCTTTTTGGCCCTTCCTTCCAGCTGTTGTTGACTGTTATGAAGCAGTATGAAGACATGGAGGAGGAAGCTCGGAGTAAATCGTCTGCCGTAAAGCAGCAGTACAGTAATTGGCTTGTCCATAAAGCCGGTTATGAGCCGCTGTTAGCAGTGTATCGAGGGGGGACAGTAGTAGTCCCTGTGGCCCAGCCCTGGGACATGCAAGCTTGGGGTGACATTAATCACGGTCCCCCTCTTCATCGATCGCCTGGATAATGGTTCCGCTTATCACCTCGCTGGTTTCTAAAGGGGCAAAAGGCGGTGCGTTCAGGGACATCCTCGGCGTCTTCCACCTCTTTTCTTTCTTTTGTTTATTAACAGGAGTTCATCCTCTTTTATAATGAGATGTTATTGCTATAGAGTCCAATTCATATTCCAGTCAGATCCACTGAAACAAGTACATTCATAAAAAGCCAAGTCAGTCTGCACTTATTAAAAAACAGGTTTTTTCCACATTGTTTACATAATGAGTCTGTTGCATTGTAGGTTTACTATATCAGCAGTGGCATAAAGAGTACCCATCCATCTTTCTTGTCTCCACCCCTTTCTCTGTCTCTAATCTCGCCTCTCTCATCTCTCTCTCTCTCTCTCTCTCTCGCTGCAGAAGGAAGAAGGTTAGCTGAAACCTCCACAGATCAATTAGGAAGGGGACCTGCCCTTCAGACGGAGGGAGGGAGTAGACGGAGTGATGAGAGTTTAAGTGAAGCAGAGGAGTTGTAGAGGTGATGAAGGGAGGGAGGAGGAGAGAGCAAAGGGCCCGGACAGAAGATAGGAGCCGACGATGGATGGAGAAGAGGACGATGGTGACATTTGCATATCGGCGCTGCAGCCCACAGCGGCGTGCACACGAGCCGATCTCGGTAATAAGTCAGCAGCTAGTTGGCCGGTTTCCTGCTCGCTCCCCTCGGCTCTCTGCCCTCGCGGGCCGTCTCCACGGGAGGAGAGGCGTTCACGCTATTAGTATCTGTCAATCTGGCTGAATTAGGCGAACTCTGGGAACCCTCAAGATCAGTGGCCCTTTGGGAGAGACTTAGCAGGGGCCCTTAAAGCCTCAGGAGAGGCGGCCCCTGGAAGCTGTGAGAGATAAGACCTGATCTTGGAGGATCTGGGGTTCAAGGCAAAGAGAAGAGGAGGCAGTGGAGGGAAATATGAAGACAGAATAAGACAGCAGAAAACTAAACGAGCCTCATGATCATGTTTCTAAATCTGTGCACAGAAAGCAACGTTTAATGATCAGCTGTCTTTCTGAGCTAGAAAAGAACCAAGTCGACATTAAAGAACACATTTCACACAGGATTCATATCCAATATTAAGAGGACTGATGAACCAACGTGGGTGAATCTCAGGCGTATGATCGACACACGATCTCTGATGAAATAACCTGCAGGATCTCTAACGTGACGCAGACGCCTGCAGAAATATTCTGACACTCTTTGATCGTAATGACGGCACAGATCTGCTCGTCCTCGACTGTTTTCATATATGAACAGAGTGGCATTAAGTTGGGAATAATCATGTTCTGCCGCTAATTTAAGGTAATGACAGTGTGAGTATGTGAGTGCATACTATCTCCATCTCTTCCCCCACAGCCCTCCCTCATGCATTGGTAATGAGGCGTAGGCTTATTGACTGAGGGTGGAGATATGATTATCTCTCCTCCCTCCTCCTCCTCCAGCTCCCCTCTCTCTACATTCTCTTACACTCTCTCCACCCTGCCCATTCATCAGAGGGGATAAGGCATGTTTGTTGCATGTATATTGATTTGTGCTGATTGTAAGAAAGCGGGCTGACTCATTACGCATCAAAGATGGAGGCAGAGCCCGCCGCTGGTGGTGTCTCTGCAGGCCTGCACGGTCTCCAGCGTGGATGATGTGGTGGAGCTTCCTCTCTGGGTGGATGCTCACACAGGCGATGAGTCCTCACAATGTTTTCGCTTCAACGTTTCTCAGTTTTCTCACGTTGGAGTGGCCGATGAGAAAACGTGGCATCATCGATCAGACGAGCCTTAAAATCAAACTTTTCTGTCAAAACAGTGAAAAATGTTCAAACACAAAGCGACCTTTTAACGAGAGTGTCGCTTCCTGATTCAAGATATTGACGCTCTGTTAGAGAGAAAAGTGATGCTGCATGGAAATATATATTTCCTCCCATATTTCATTGTTTTGACTGTCGACCTGCAGCCAGATTCAACTTTTTAGAGAAACGCAGCCTGATGTCACGCTGTGGCGTCTAATCAGATGATCAGAGTCTGACCCGCTGCCTTGGTTGAGCAACATAGACAGTGAATGAGTAGAGGGAGCGCTGGTATCGATGGTTTCAGAGCAGTTATGTTGGTCACCTCTACACATCGCTGTAGTCCCACCAAAGTTTTTACAGTGCGTGCAGTATATTTCATAGCACTTGGAATAATGCGTGGCACACTACAGTCGCACAATGCACGCTTCATCTTATCAATGTGACCTGATAGCCTCCAAACCGGGAGGAATCGGAGCACTTGAAAACTCCGAGCGTTCAGAGTATCCTCTACGAGTGCATTTGTTGCTCGTGTTGTGACTATACGAAGAGTTGGGTCACTTCCACTCGGGCTAATGAGTTTGCTGGCAGCGTCGCTCTGTGTCTAATGACATCGTTGACACTGATGCTACATATTGTGTCACGGGCCTCTGGCAATCGCTCAGCAGCTGATGTCCCCACTTTGCCACCGGGGGCACACCGCCTGGCACGGTGAGGCTCACGCTTTTTGGCAGGCCTCGGAGTAACCCGCTGCTACCGTGGCACAGTTTGCAGGACACATCAATTTGTTCCCCGCCATTGTGAGAGAGACGATCTTCTCTGGCGCCGATCCAGAGCTCGCCGCCTCGGCCCTCATCTGCATATCTTTGTTATCCGGTGCCGGTTCTGAGGCGAGAAGAGAAAAGGTAGAGAGGGAAGACAGACAGAGGGATGACGAGTTGTGCCTCGCCATCTGGGCTCTGTTTCTTCAGCGGCCACAAATTAAAACTCAACCTGTGTGCAGAGGAGAGGGGGAAAATAGAATTGTCAAAAGGCAACAATACTTCTAATCTCTTTCTCCCTCTGTGCGCTTTCAAAAGGGACGAGGGGGGAGAGGAAGAAAGGCGCTTTAATAATTAGAGGGGTAGAAAGCTCAAACAGATGAAACAATGTCCCCCTCCTTTTTTTCTCCCCCTATCGTCTGTAATGACTCGCGCGCTGATGGAGAGGCCTCTTTGAGGATGACATTCAAATGCTGACATTTGAATTATGTCTGTTTATCAGAGGGAGAATGGCCCGCCCGCTTTTGTTGTGCCTCCTTCTGTGCGCGGGCTCGCCGCCGGTTGCAGGTACTCAAGCTGGCAGCGGCGGCTTCATCTCAATCGCACGCACGCGCACGTGCACGTAATGGCTCATAGGAATCCTGAAGGGGCAATTTTAGATGGTTTTGTAAAAGTACGGGAGAGTGTAGAGACAGTGTACACTAAAAACTTTAATGGGTTTTATTTCAAGCATTTACAGCGGAAGAGCCATCAAATTGTAACAACCAACATAAAATCAGTCATCGTCACTAATCCCCGGCTGGATTGCCAGTTTATCTGCGTGGCGTATTTCCTCACGAGGACGAGCACGGACGCCGTTTTGTGGCTAAAATGCTAAAATTCCATCACAATCCATGTTAACCTTCAGGAAGCATCACACACTTAAGGGGAGATAAAAATTTGCATGGAGAAGATTTATTGTCTATCAGTAAATGGGCTGCAATGCAAAACAAAGGCCACTCCACAGTGGTGTGGTCCCTCCTCGGCTGCTTGTCAAAGTTGGGGATCTAAAACATCGGGACGATCCATCACGTTGGCACATGAAAAATTATGGAATTCACCCCGAGGAAATGTATTCACGGGACGCGGGTGTAAATGGCTGTTTAACAAAGGCATCCAGAAGTCAGCGGTAAACGCAGGTCTGCTGCAAGGTGTGCAAAACAAGACGGGGAGGGGGAGGAGGGAAGGAGTGAGGAGAACTACACCCTCCCATAATCAAGCTCGCCATCTGAGGGTGATTTCACTGCTGTACCCCCCCCTCCACCCTGCATATTACATATTGCAAGTGAAATATTTAAACAAGCATACATATTGAAACAATCAGCGGGGCTGGTTTGATTGTCAAAAGGAGCCCCGCTAAGGCTGCTGGGAGACAAGTGGAAGGCAATTATCGACATTTCTCCATTAATTATTGCAAGAAAGTTTTGGACCCGTGAGGACGCCGGTAACGTGTGTACACTACATGATTACAATGTATGCATATTTATATGTGAGCAGACTAAACCTGCGTGTCAGTGTTTGAACGCAGCCGGACGTTTTAATCAGATTTATGCTGCCTTCAAAATACGAGTCAGTCTCCATAAGTCCCCATGTCCAAATGTCCAACTTCACAGCAGAAATAAACATGTTTACAGCCTGGTACAAAAAACAGTTTTGGTCTCTGTAGCTAATTTCCCCGTTCATGACAACTGTACTGAGGGTGAATTTATATACAACTCACCTGTTCACATTATATTAAGGCTTAAAGTTATGCAGGATTAAGAGCGTGGACACTTTGATTGACAGGTGAGCGTGGTTACAGATGACTTGTTTGAGGAACCAGGTGTCACTCAGCCGCCTCAGGTCCACATCTCTGGAGGAGGCAGGACTTTCACCACACCTGTGGTACGTCCAGGTTTTAGACAGTCTGCAGCCCCAGCTCAGGTCACCTTCACAGTTAAATGTAACGTATTATGTAACATGTGAGTTACCATCACATATATAACACTTATATATATCATATAACATTTATACATATATCAGGACATATTGCATCCCACGCTGAAGTCTATGAAACAACTGAAAGTATGTGTGCATGTCTGCACACGTCATGTCTGAGCGTGTGTTTTTCATTCAACATTCACCATGAGAACCTGTATGCTAATCCCTGTCCCCTCCGGTGGATGAGCTGTATGATCACCATATTGGCATGTGAAAATAATATAGATTGGGAACGTGAGAGGGAGACCAAGTGGAAAATGAGATGATTGCTAAAGTATGTTCTGCCCGATAAACTGAAATTGCATTTGTCTAAGTGCTTGCAGGAGCCAGTCCATATAAACGTCTCGATGTGGAGACTCCTGAAGGAGGATGTTGATGGACGTGGCACAGACCAGTCGGGACATCCTGCAGGACAGACTTCCAGATAATCACAGCCACATTCTCTCGCTGCGTTTCTTTTGGTGGCTGCAGTTTTAGCGGTTTGTTCCCGTCTTCAGGTCACACTCAGATCCTCTCTGTGTCAGACATCTCTCTCTCTCTCATTGTTCAAATTCACTCTGTTTCCCAGCAGGCCTGAAGGCCCAGCATGCACTGAGTGCCGCCTCATGTTCGTGAGTCTCTCAGGTCGGTGGGGGAGCCTGGCTCTGCCGCTGAGTGGACGCCGGCTAAAAACACAAGCAAGGTACTTAAAGCTCAGCTGACCGCTCGGTCAGTCCCAGAGGTTCAACCAGACTTCTCTTACTGCCAACACACGGCGTGAAGTGTAGTTCGTTTATTTTCATTTGATCGTGCAGACATGTCCTGCTGTAAATACTGGCCACAGCACCAGTGTGTATTAATCCACCGCTGAAAATAGTCCCAAGCAAATGCACCGTTTCCTCCAGTTTGAGTAACGTTTGATAGAAACTACAGTGCCCAGATGTTTTTGGAAATCAGTGAGCTGCTTTTAGAAGTAAAACCTTAAATATGGGACTGTTTTTAAAGAGTCTGTATTTATATATATCCATAAAATTAATCCAGCCTTTTCTGAAGCACACAGATGAGAAGACGACACACACACAACCTTTCTGTGATCAATAACTGATTATATGAATTAGATGCATCTTGACTTTGTTCTCTAATATTGACGTATTGATGATTGAGAGATTCTTCACCTGAATTTAAGACTTTAAAACTGTTATTAATTATTTCTTATGACCTTTCAAAGGTCAGTTTTTTTTTTGTGTGAAGTTTGTGGACCAATCAGACATGAAGTCGCGTGTTCATCTTTGAGTAGTTCTGTACAGATATTCCACATGTTATCAGTCCTGAGGTGAAACATGGTCACACACTGACAGTTAATCAAAGATTTCACGTGATGCTGTGACTGACAGCAGCTTTGTGGTCCAACACACGAGGTGTAATGTGTCATTTCCAAACAAACAGCGCCTTCTCTTACAGGTTGGGGTCAAGCTCGGCTGAGGTCAAGGCCCCCGTACAACACCGGGGTTGTTGAAAACACACAACAGCTCCTTTGTTCTGGCAGTTCCTGCTTGAGTGAACACGCTTTGGGTTGAGACTGCTGTTTTCATTTAGTTGTTGCTCCTGGGGCAGTTTTTCCCCCTTCTTCCTACTCCTCCCTAGATTTCATCGCCCATACGCTGGGAGATGATTTTGTGAATGAAACCATGCATATCCTCGCAGCCTTTATGATGCTAATGACTAGCAGTGCAGGAACAATGGAGGGAGAACGCTGGGATTCAGAGGTTATGGTTGTGGGAAATAGAGGAGGTGCGTGTGAGTGTCTGTTTGTGTCACTGATGGGTGAAAACCTTCAAAATGTCAAAACTGTTGGTTTTTTTTAGCTTGCAGCCAAAATATATTTAACATAATCCACAAAAAAAAACAAGTTTCTCCACCCAGAAAGAAAGATGGAGGCCCAGAAAAGTATTTTAGTTTCATTACTGACAACTTCAAACTTCATAACGACAGGTGAAATCTAATATTAGATTTCATTATTTACTTATATTGTTTCATATTTAGAATCATGTTGAGGCCACACTGACGTAAAATCAGGTGATGTAGCGCACACAGCAGCAACTATCTCACTGATTCTGGTGAAACTGGATCATATTTTATGGAGGAAATGTTTTCTGGTTTTCCCTCTGATGTCCTCCGGCTGCTCCGCCTCAACTCTCTGTGATTTACAGAGTTTATGATGGACAGTGAAGTAAACTGCTGACAGCTGTAGCTGCTGTTAGCTCATGTTAGCTCAGTCTGTTAGCCGTGCTGCCTGGACTGTGAGCTCAGAGCACCGGGGCAGTGTTAGTGTTTGTACCGCAGGCGTTTTGGACCAACGGGAGGAAGAAGAAGAAGAACGGGGGAGCGGCAAACTTTTACTTTAACTTTTAACTCAGCGTGCTAAGGAAGAAAAAAATGGGCAAACTTCATTTGAAGATCACAGGATATGAACAAAAGCTCCAGAATAGCGACTCAAGGTTTGATTCCCAGCCTCAGTCACGATGAATAACTTGATAAAAACAGGCCCTGATGTGAAAACGTGGCAGTAACTCTGTTTTCACACAAATCAACGTATCTGCGTAGATTTGTCTGTCTCAGAGGTCAGAGGTCAGAGGTCATCGTCAGGCATCCTCCCTTTCTTCTTCATTCATTCACGTCCCAAACTGCACCGCAAAAAAAAAAAAAAAACTGTCAACACACAACATGCCTGGCAATGATCCCTCTCGCCATGGCAACGGCAAACAAGGAAAAATTTCATCAGTGGCGGGCGAGAGAGAGAGAGAGAGAGAGAGAGAGAGAGAGAGAGCTGGCAGGAAGTCAAGAATGCCAAACGTTCTGGCCGCCCTGCACCCGACAA
The DNA here is from genome assembly GCF_000972845.2 of Larimichthys crocea. Classification (NCBI taxonomy): domain Eukaryota; kingdom Metazoa; phylum Chordata; class Actinopteri; family Sciaenidae; genus Larimichthys; species Larimichthys crocea. The sequence goes on along the minus strand of NC_040029.1, from coordinate 10,540,685 downwards.
AGGGCTCCGACAATTAGGATGAAAAATAAGCCTGCTGTCGTCCGCTGGTTGCCATCCTTCAGGTGCCCTTCACGAGCGCGCTCGCTGGTCATACCGCCTTAAAAACATCCTGGAATTCAAACGTGTCCGTCTGCTGCAGCCGAGTAAAACATGAAGATCTGGCAACGTGCAAGCAGCTCATGAAAGCTGATCTAAACATCCTCTGGACAGGAAGTCACCTGAAACTGAAGAATGCCATGTACGCACACACACACACACACACGCACACACACACACACACACACACACACGCACACACACTCAGAACATGGACAACCTGCTGAACCGTCTTCATGACGTCCACAAGTGATGAGACAAGATCTCGGACAAAGGTCGAGATTTTTAATTAATCAAATATCAAACCATCGCTGTCCCGTTTATTAACACGTTAACTCATCTGATTATTTCTGGACTTTATTTATTGATCACTAACGAAGCCCTGAGAGATATTTGATCGCCTTGTGTCCCTTCTCACTCCCTGAGGTCCTCGGTCGCGTCGTTCTTGGTTGTTCCGGTCCGGTTCGTACTCGTGCTGCAAACTCTGTCCTCTAATAAAAACAGACTTTAGTCATTTTATTTGACTCTGTTTGTAGATTTAGAACTTTCAGTTCATCGTTATTGTGGAAAAGTTTCATATTTTCATCCTCCTGAAATGTGAGAATCTGATTTTTAATCGCTAGAAATTAAAAATCTTTGGGATTAAATAATAAAAACAGACTTTAGTCATTTTATTTGACTCTGTTTGTAGATTTAGAACTTTCAGTTCATCGTTATTGTGGAAAAGTTTCATATTTGCATCCTCCTGAAATGTGAGAATCAGATTTTTAATCGCTAGAAATTAAAAATCTTTAGGATTAAATTTAATTTTTAGACTTTTTAAATCATCTTAATGATTGAGCAGTTATTTTTAGAAACAGCAGTTAAGTTGATTTATAATGACCCTAACTGAACTCTGAGCTAATTCACTGAATATATTTATTTATTTATTAAGATGTAAACGAGTCAATGTGTTTCTCTGTTCATATGAAACAGCTGTAACACACACACACACACACACACACACACACACACACACACATCTGGCAGCGCTCCTCTCTGCAGTCAGCGTCCGTCGTGACACCGAGCGGCTGAAAAAAAGAAATTGAGGGGCCGCCGCGGTTTAATCGTTACGTGATTGTTTGAACATGTTACAGCTTGTAAGGCATGTAGACGCAGACCACACCAGCAGACACACACACACACACACACACACACAGTCACAGGTGTCCACACACACACACACATAGGCGTACTGTATGTGGAGAAAGCAGACGTCATTGATCCTGACATGTGAGATTAGCCAATCATAAAGCTGTGTGTAAGTTTGGGTATGCCAGCATTAGCTGTGTGTGTGTGTGTGTGTGTGTGTGTGTGTGTACAGTGCTGGTCGGGCTGCTGTTAATCCCTCACAGTAGGTCAACCACTCAAGGAGCTGCAGCCATTATCGGCTTTAGCTCGGTTTTATTAAATCATCGCTGCGTCCCTGTTGTGTGTTAATGGGCTAATTTGTAGCGACGCCGAGCGAAGGATACAATCAATGATTTGGTTTTATAAGGACGCCTAATCAGATAACAACTTTGTTCCAGCCGCTAATTAGAAGCAGGACTCGAGCTGGAAGAGCAGACCTTTCTCAGCCTGTGCCCCGGTGCACCGTGGGAACGCAGGTCAGAGGTCAAATTCAAAATTAGTTAAGCTTGACGGGCTGCCACTGACCTGCACAGGTGCTCCCACTTCCCCTGCCGCTCTGTGCTTCCTCCCCGCCGACCCCACCACCCTGGGGGTCACAGACACTGGGCCTTTAGTCTCCATGTTATCCCCACCCGCCTCCATCCGAGCTCCCCAGGACCAGTCTGGATCCATTAGCAGAACCAGGACAAACTGCAGGCCTGCTGAGAGGACCAGAGACCACCACAGGGCTGCTGCAGAGCTGCAGCACATGCAGCAGAAGAACACTCAGGCTAAGTGTTTGCACACCTTCCACTGTATGGAGGTGGACTCATGAATCCTGATCAATGCATCATCTGAGTTCAATCTGCTTTTAAACACACACACATGAAAACAAACCCCCCCCCCCCTCACCTCCTCTCGGCCTGCCGTCTGTATGCTCAGTATGTTGGGGGGTTTGGGGGGGGGCTGGTTGTTATTGGCGCGTCCGACCGAGAGAAGCTCGGCCGTTGTTTTTGAGCCCCGCTGCGGTGCGGCCCCCCGCTGCTCGGCCTGCCATGTGTAATTAAACATTTGGCCTCCACAATTACTCAGCAGTGTACACATGCCAGTGTCGGCCTCGCAGAATATGCATTTCAAAGAGCAGCAATTCCCTTAAAAGTGCTGAACTGACAGCGGCAAGGAGGGGAGAACCTTCGGGGTGGGGTGGAAGGGAAAGGGGGAGGAAGGAGGAGGGTGAAATTGGGGAGTCCGCAGGGATGGACTGATTAGAAAATAAATTAAACCTGAAGTAGAAGTTGAAAGCGGACCGGGCCGGTGAGGCTGTGTTTGACAGGTCCTGGGCACAGCTAACATGCTAACAATACACACACACACACAATAACTCCCATCAGTCCTCTGTGTATCAACAAAAACAATCACACACACACACACACACACACACACACACACACACAGCTATATGCTACGTGCTCATCAGCATGCCAACAAGTGAAGCTCAGTGTGGTCCCATCCTGCAGCCCACGCTCTGAATCCTGCACAACTTTAAGTCTGAGTATAACCTGAACAGGTGAGTTCTATAAGCATTCACCCTGACTCACTGACTCACTTCTGGAGCCAGCCTCGTGTGGACGTTAGAGGAACTGCAGCTTTTAGCACTGCCACAGACTGAGACAAACTTTTAATAATTCCTCCATCAGCTCCGTCCCTGCAGACGTATCTCCTGACGTGGCCGTGCTGGAGGAAACTGGAGGTGGTGGAACATCTCTACATCAAAACCATCTTGGCGCTGCCACTGGCCTGCTGTTTACCTCGCTGACAGTAATGAAATTCACACACAGCCGTCGTCTGACAACACAACTCCCGGCAATTTATGCGAGCACATACATTAACATTTGACATTGTGTGTCCACGGGTGAAAAGGTTCGAAATTGCAAGCTGCCATTAAAGGAAATAAATAAATAAACTGAAAACAACCAATCGGACGGCCGCTGTTGTTCTGTGGACGGTTTACGCCGAGCTCGATGAGGAGAGAGAAGGTTCCAAAGAGTCTTTAAGACTCAAAGCTGCACTGCATCATGCAGACTGATGTTTGGTGACGTCATGGCCATGATGCTGTAAGTCCGTCCTCCATGTGGCTTCAGATCAACCAGGAGAGTTTCAGAACACTTTGTTAACTTGCTCACATGCTCACATTTTCTCAGTTTATGCAGCTTCTCTTGTTTCAGGCTGCAAATATGTAGAAACACAACAGAAACCTGGAAGACTGCTTCACAAGCTCAAGCTATGTTCAGAAACCAGATGTCAGCAGCTTAATAACAGCATCACAACGTAAACTTGTAATGGTTCCTTGGCAACACAAGGTTCCCAGATTATCACAGATCATTTTTCTCCTTTCAGGATGAAATGATATCCAGGAAAGACGTTTAACCAAAAATCAGCTGCAGACTGAGATGATGTATTTGCACATTTAATTCAAGGTTGGATAAAGACACATTGGTTTGTAACGTACATCCACCTGGAAAATACAAGATGCATTTTTAGAGAAATTATGAAGCATCAAATCCAGAAAAATCTGATGTAACACCACCTGACACCTTTGTGTTCAACCAAACTCGATGCATCGCTCCGACTTCCAGACTCCTCCATCACGCTTCATTTATCGCAGAAGTCGGTAAATACCTTCTCGTCTTCACTGGTCGCCATTTTGTCTACGTAGCTGAAGGTGGAGGAACCACACATGGAGGAAACGGCGGCTGAGGAAGCTGAAGCTGGAGTTCTAGATATAAGTCGTACAAATGTTTCATTTTTATATTTTGGTGCTCATGCTCCGCCCGGCTGCAAAATGTTACAAACCAGTTACAAGCAGTACGAGGATGCAGCATCAGCAGAAAACATGTTTGTCTCATTTTGTAGTTTTGGATTTTATTTTGTAGAAAATATTTTGAACGTGACCTTCAGGGACCTTGACAGCGCCGTCACACACCCTTCAACTTTGTGTAACCCAGCCGGAGCCTCCGGAGACGCTGAAGCTCTGTGAAATGACAAACTGGCAAAGAGCAGCCAGACAACATACGACACCGTATCGTGACTGGAGGAGCGGCACGCCGGCATCCTGACTGTCACTCACGCTCGCTGAGAATAAAAAAAATCCTCTCCTTCCTCTCCAGTTTACCACGACATGTGAATGTGCCACTTCTCTCTTATTGATAAGCTCTGACAAAAGTCTGAAGTCGGCGCCGTAATGTGCAGTAAGCTGCAGAGAGGTGAGGAAGTTCTGGGATGTGTGTGTGTGTGTGTGTGTGCTTCATGTGAGAATGAGCGCACTAAGCTCCCCGGCACACAAACACTCATCCTCTCGAGTCCCCCCGTGAACAATGTGGATTTTAAAAGAAGAAACCTCTCTGCCAGCCCCTTGTCAGCACTGAAAGCTGCCGACACGTCACAGAGACGTTGGCAGCACCACCTGCCTGTGAGGCCCCAGCATCCCCTCCTCAGCCTCTTGTGTGCCATAGAGGTGCCTGTGTCCATGTCCCTCTATTGTGGCGTGGACTAGAGGGGGTATTGTGAACCTTGTCAACGGCGCTGCCATCTCCGTGCCAGCTGGCCGGGTGTGAGCGGCGAAGGGAGCGCTGGGAGGAGGAGGAGGGGGCCGAACAATGCAAAGATCTGTGCACAATGGGCAGCAGTGGAAAGGCGGCATTGTTCCGCCATGATCGGCCATGCCAGCCTCCCCGTGCCGCCGCCTCCTCCTCCTCCACTCGTTAAAGGTGGCCTACATCGGCTGAAATTTTACCCAGAAGCGCCGCTTCGTATTCGAGACGTCGAGCAAGGTGCAACCTTTTCATCGACACGGTTTCCATTTTCTCAGTTCTCTCTTAAAAACGTCCACATGTGCGCGGACACATCCACAGATCAGCCGCTCAGCCTGTGGCCTGAAGCCGGCCCACAGTCGCTTTTAAAATCAAAGAGTGAAGGAAGGGGAGGAGCGGCTTGAAGGGAACGTCTGGAATCCATCTGAGATTGAGAAATCCGACCATCGTGGTTGGATCCAATTGAATGAGGCAGGCCTGAGTAACACGCTCCGACACGGCCTTTCTTTTCCTCTAACACCCCGGCCATGTGGTCCCACAGCTCTGCCAGGAAAGCATGTCACAGCTCATCACAGTTGCAAATGAATATTCATGCAGCCTGTGTGTAAAGTATTTACGTGTGTGCCACAAAGACAGAAAGTGAGTATGTGCGTGTACTGCGAGTTTTTTTAGCAGGATCCTGTAAAAGTGATTCCCGCCGCCGGCCGCGGCTCTCGACATGGCCGCCGCTCGTAACACGCGGCGAGGCTCCCGGCGGCTTGCTGGCCAAACACAGCCCGAGTTAGAGTCAGTGTTGGCTGGAATGTGAGGTCTCACGACACACACACACACACACACACACACACACACGCATGCACGGGCTGCCAAAGCTCCACAGATGTCCTGGCTGTTGCTGCATGTGAGTCAGCGCGGGCCGAGCTCTTTGATGGCGAGGTCTGGTGTGAGGTTCGGGTGTGAGGATTGAAATGCGAGGCAGGTGCACTGCCACATTCGGCTTCCAGGACATTCTGATGCCCAGATTGGCCCCTGACCTCTCGACAAACAGCAGGCCCGACATTTTCGGGTACAGGAAGGTGACGCACTCGACTCCAAACTCCAAAACTTTGGGACACGTTCTCACCAAAAATCATGCTCACGTCGTGACACCAAATGACAACTGTAGTTTGTTCCCACAGTGACTAGATTAGCATTGCGGGTAGCGTCGACAGCGGCACCATAAATGTGAAAGGTGGTTACTTTCTCGGATCATAAATGTACTCTCAGACGCGCAAACCTCACACCGAATTTGGCGACGACCGCGTCGCTTGATGCAAATAAAAAATGGGGAGCAATGAAATCAAACTGGATCAAAGTCGCCTGCAAGAAACTGCAGAAACTTACGTGTGCGTGTCCGGGTCAGACTCTTTATTGAGTAGAAAGGATCGCAGTGAAGCTTGTCCTCCATTATGTGCCGGTATTACCTCCAACATTAGCTGCTTTTTAGAAGGCAATCATCGCTGAGATGATGACGGCTATGACAATAAAGTAATTGCCCGTACCGTCCATTTTTGGACAATTGGTTTTTAAAGATACTGAACATAAAAAGGTGGATGATGTCAAACTCTGCAATCCTTCACATGCAGGGAAGTCTGCAGCCTTCATGAATTTATGATATATGATATACTGTATATATAGCAGCATGAGCAAACACTAACACACACACTTCATCTCCTCATGGGGCTGATAATTATATAAATATCTTATTAGTCAGAAACACGTCATGTCTGTTTTTATACACAGCAGAGCTCCATCTTCTTCAGTTGTTGGGTCTCTAAATATTAGAATAATTCAGCGTTTCTCAAACTTTTTACACCCTCAGGAAACATTCAACTCTTAAAATGTAAACTGTTGATTTATTGTTGACTGTCGTTGATCAGAACCGGTTCTGGATCATGAAAGTATTGAACAAATTAAAATGTCGATGAAGACGCTCGGTTCACTTTGTGAACATTTGGACTGAATTTTGTTGCAGTCTGGCAGGGCACGCCATGGTTCATCACAGAGCTGCATGCATGAACGTGACTTCTCACACTGTAAGACTGTTACACTGTTACTGTATGTAGCAGGTACACAGGACAGTTTGAGAAGCAGGTGTTGAAATTATTACAATCAAGCTCGTGGAGTGGAGAGATGATTCAACATGAATTTTATTCAGCTTCATCCAGGATGCATAATGCATCTCAAACAGAGTCGAGAAGCATCGTTTGATTTCTAGAAAACTGAATTTTTTCTTTGCGCCGCTTCAAGAAACGACACAAATCAAAGACGAGGCGCTCTGGACTTTTTCCTTTCGTGCTATTGTTTTTCTCCGCTCTTGTAATGAGATGACGAAAATAACACTTTGCGACGCGCCTACAGCACGCCGGTTACAAGCCGCTTGGCAGAGAGTGAGAACGAAGACTCCGACAAAGCCCGAGTACAGGTGTCAGTGTGATTAATTGCACCAGGGAGGAGAATTAGCAGTCTGCTAATCAGGTCGACCAAACAAGGAGGGAGAATTAAGTTTTTAAAGTGTTAGTTTTTCTTACAATCATGGCCCGTTGGAACAGCACAGGGAAGTTTGTTAATGGCTCATAAGTCCATCCCCGAGGACCAAATTATCCTGAAGGCAGCGCTGTGTCTGGGAGTGCCAGCTCGGATTCTGCACACCCACACGGCGCCCAGCGACGAAGCGGCGACGTGCAGAGATCCTCGTTAAAAAACAGAAAACGTCTTCACACTAATTGAAGCAAAACAAACTCCAACGTCTGGCCACACATACAACAGGAAGTGGAGATCACATCCAATCAGGTGTGGCTATTAATTATTGGAGGTTTTCGCTGCCCTTCGTTTATGAAAACAAGCGCTAAATAACGACTTCTGACATCGGGGTGATGAATGATAGAAAAACAACAGCGTCCCGCAGGTTTTTTTCATGTTTGCATGTTCACGCCGATAAAGTGCGAGAACATCTGGCCTCGCCTGAAGAGAGGCCGGCTTCGGATGTGCAGACATTCGGGGTCAGTGGAAATGGCCTCCACTCCTGCCCCCTTCTCTCCACGCCTCCGGGTGAATATTTAAATTTTGACTTCCTCGATCAGAGAGCGCTGCTCCGTTCACACCTGCCAGTGTTTTTGCCCTCGGATGAAGAAATATGATCTACCCATGTTCAAATGTCCAACTTCACAGCAGAAACAAATTTCCCCGTTCATGACAACTGTACTGAGGGTGAATTTATATACAACTCACCTGTTCACATTATATTCAGGCTTAAAGTTATGCAGGATTAAGAGCGTGGACGTATACTGCGTCCATTCTTTTACCATCTGTGGCTAAGACTGAAGGAAATGTCATGCACGCTGACTGAAAAGTTTAGGGCTTCATCCTGAGGGGAACATGAACATTTGGACCCCATTTTATTACAATCCATCCAGTATTTGTTGAGATCCTGGAGCCAAACCCAGTTGACATTGGCGAGTGGTGGGGTACGGCATGGACAGGTAGTTAATTCATCACAAAGCTGGTGACCAACACTGCCATCCGTTTACAACGGAGCTACAAACACTTGATAAGAATAATAGCTGTCAACGTGCAGATTGTAACCAACTGAAAACCCCTCACCTCACTGTCCTCACAGAACCTAAAGTGGGTGGGAAACTTGTGATAGACCCTATCTTAGAGTTTGTGTTTGATTTGTCTGTTCTGGGCTGCCGTAGAAAGAAGAAGTCTCATTCTGAGGTGACAGGAACAAAATAATTCTTATTTTCAGGTGATTATACACAAACAAAAACACACTCATGGGTTGTGTAGTCCATAATTAGCCCTTTGATTTGATAAATCTCACACACTGGACCTTTAATTCTGATGAATCCAAATTAGTTTGCACACTTGGAGTGGAAGAAAAATGAAGCCTGAAGTGGTCTGATGGAGTTTCAGCTGGAGTAAGTGAGCTTTTAATATCCACAAACAGAAATCACCAAAGTGAATGTGACAGTGAATACACCGTCCTCACTGTGTTTGTGTTAAATGTTAATGCCCAGATAAAGAGCAGAGTGATCTGGTATTCGGCTTCTTGCCGGCACACCTCCACAGATACAACAAACAAAGCTGACCGTGCTTTAATATTTTAAACTGTATCGACTGCGACGTCTCAAAATGAATTTCAGGCCCTCAATCATCCGCCTTCAAAGAAACTGATCATGTGAAATATTGATGCTTCATCAGGTGAGTCAAGGGTTTATTGATGCTCCGTCTGGCTGAGGCAGGATATGAATTTTATTTTGAAATAGTCCAAAGCCAATCACACGGCAGCAAGAAAACTATACCTGATTATTACCTTCATGTTCTTCTCCTTTATTTAAACCTGCAGCGATGAATTTTCACTGAACTAACGGGTCGTGACATGAAACCGAGTCCTTGATATGTTCTTCAAATGTTAAATATGTTAAATATCTGACACAGTGAAATGACACATCTTATTTATCTCAGGCTAGTTTATCCAAACTGTTTGTTTAAAACTATTATCTTAAATTATTGATGAATGAGAAGGTGTCATACTCTGAAACTCTCAATCCACTCGAGGTTGGACAGACTGGAGGGAGGGCACTGCATCGTGTTTTCTCCACCTTAAGGGCACAGTATTTCATTTTCTCCACCTTAAGGTCACTGCAGAGGGCACTACATCACATTTCACTCAGTGGAAGGATGTCCCTGAGGGTGTTTTCTCCACCAGAAGGGCATCAGTGGCACCGTGTAGGGCACTGCATTGAATTTTCTCCACTACAAGGACAATGTAGAGGACGCTGCACCAAGTTTTCTCCACTGTTGAGGCACTTTATAACTCCTAACCACTGGAAGGTTACCATAGAAGACACAGCTTTGCATTTTCTCCACTAGAAGGGCACTGTAGGGGGCACTGCACCAAGTTTTCTCCACTGCAGAGGCCTTTTTTCCATTGGAAGGGCGTAGGAGCATCCAAGAGGACACGTCTACAGCATTTCTACGAACCTGTGAACTAATCCAAATCAAACAGAGCTGATAAATGTATGTTTGATGAAGGTTAGGTTGGACTTGTTGTTGACAGGAGGACACAGCTGGGCTGGACTGGCCCATTGAGGTAGAGCCACCCTGGGAATAGCTCTAATACCTCAGCGCACAATGAGATTAATCCAGCCACTAGATTGTGTCACACCATTCAGACATAGCAGCACACAGGCCATGAATGAAACGTCTGAATCCCTTCACTGTCATCTGCTCCCCTCTTCCTGGCGACGTTCCTCTCCGGCTCCACCCCTTCTCCTCTCAACCTCCTTTCTCTCTTTTCATTCAGTGTGGTTTCATCCCCCTCCAACCACCACCACCACCACCACCACCCACCCGACTGTCTGTTAGAGGAGAAGGAGTTCCTTTCAACGGGCGAAAGGAAGAGAGAGCGCGCAGGCTGGACATGAAACCTCTTCCCAACCGTCTCGCCCACCCAGGCCAGAGCCTCTCAACTCTCAGGCCCTTCAGCGGCATTTTCCAGCGCTGTGAATTCTTGTGCAGGTAAAGATTAGCAGAGAGCCCTCGGCAACAAAGCATTCAATCACATTCAAGTAGGGCCCTGTATCAAATACACCCTCCACCTCCACCTACTTTAGGAGTGCAGGTCTTTCTTCTCGTCTCCCTTTTTACTCTCTTCTTCTCTCCTCTCTTTGGCCTTTGAAACAGGCATCTCTTCTCCTCTCCCCCCTCCTCCACCCTCACCCTCCTCCTCCCCTTCATCTCTTGTCAATCTGAGAAAGCCAGGAAATGAACGCTCTTTGTGGGATTAATTAATAGCGGGAGCTGGTCAGTGCGCTAGCAGAGCTGTAATTGCTACTCAGCAGAGGAAGGAGGACGGCGGTGGTGGTGGTGGTGGTGGTGGTGGAGGGGGTTGAAGAAAAAGTTTGGGTTGCAGTTTTTTTGAGTGCGAAGGGCGGCGGGCGGGCGGGGCGGGTGGAGGTGGGGGGACGGTTCCTGAGCGCTTTGAACTGAAGGGCTCTGCTGCAGTGGATTAAAGTGAGAAGAGAGAGATAGAGGAGGAGGGAGGGGGGGCTTTGAAGTCTGCTGAGAGGTCTAGGAGAAGAAGAAGAAGTGAAGTTGGGTGGTAGAAATTCTGTCTGGCAACATCAAACAGTGTTATCGCCCACTTTCACCTGTTGACACTCAAGGGTGAAGACACTAGATCCTGCAAGGCTCCGTCTTCTTCTTCTTCTCCTCCGTGCTCACACTTCTCTCAGCTCGAAGACGCTGATTCGTTTTGTTTGCGTGGTTCACGCCAGTTTATCAGACTCGACTTATTTGGTTCCTTTCCAAATAAAAAAACGTTTTTCTCCACCTGAACTCGCGGGGTCAACGCCTGCATGAGCGCCTGCATATGTGCGCTCGCATCATTAGAATATTTTCTTTTTCCCAGCACACTCCCACACAGAGGCCCGGCCGAGCTAAAAGGTTTTATTCAAAGTGTGCGGCTGATTGTGAAAAAATAAAAAATCACAAGGTCGTCAGCTGATTACTGAAGTTCACCGCCTGAATTTTTTATTCACGATGCAAAAAAATTGAACTTTAATTAATTCTTTACAACTTGAACAAATAACAGAAGCTGTGATGTTTTCTTGGCTGCCGCACATTCACAAGTTTTTGACTTCTGGTGAAAAGTTCACGACAAAATAAAATATGATTAAATACTTTACCGAGCGCTCGCATGTGATTTTAAAGCTCTCAAACGAAGCTGATGTTTGTCTTCATGTCGGCATGTAAAGTCTGTAACACACTCGTGTTCATACCTCCTTGAAAGTTTATGTACGTTTTTTAAAAACTTTGCAGAAGTCCATTTTTTCTTCTTTTCTTCTGTTTTTAATTTTTTTTTGCTGAGCTGTCAAACGAGCGTCAGAGCCGACCGTGCGTACGGAGACTTAATCACCAATAATTATTCAGATTATTCAGCGAACAGAAGAAAAAACTGTTACAATGTGTCTTTGTGTGACGATCAGCTGAAAATATAGAAGTGCTGATCATCTTCAGTAAAATATATGAATAGAAACTGAATATTTTTGATGAGTTATATGCTGTAATTAATTAAATTGAAGGTTTTGATCATTGTTGAGATGCTAAATCATTAAACTGATTAAATAAGTCACTAAACGAGTGTTTGCTCATCGACAAAAATGAATTTTTCTCAAACAAACATTTCAAGAAGACGCTGTGATACGAGGCCACGCAGAAACTTTAATCCATGGCTGTTGGTTTTTTTAGTTTTAAGTAAACACAGGTTGTGATTATGCTGCCAGTGGTCGACTGAAAATAAATAGATCAAGCGTGTGCAGCTCATGGGAGTGGACAAGTGCAAATGAACACCCTTAAAGTCAAAAATATGCACTAGACGGAGAAATGGTATGCATATCCAGTGAAGTGAGCCCACGTTCACTCATCCATTATACTAGCTTGGCACATTTTAGACACACACACACACATACACACACACACACACACACACACACTGGACAGTAATATCAAAATTCAGGAAAGAGAGAGATGTAGTGAGGGGGGAGGTGGAGGTGGAGGTGATCCTTGATTTTTATGCAACGCCTGTTCAAAATTCAACTATCCTTGAGGCGCGCTTGTGCAACACTTTGCTGATGTCTGGAGGCCTGTAATTGTGCACACACATCAATTATGGATCGGGGCTCGGCGCTCCTCGCCTCGTCCTCCGCCGGCTCCAATCAGAGCGGGGGCCTGTAGCCGGTCGCCCTCCACCCGGTGCTTTTTTTTGGGAGCAGTTTGATTACAGGTGTAGTACAGGCCGCCTTGTTATAGACTGCTGGATGGATGGAGGGATGGATGGATGGATGGATGGATGGATGGAGGTCCCCTTTTACTTCTTTCCTGTCCACATGAGGGGCATGTTGGTGGGTGGGAGGGAATTAGAGAGGAAGCAAGGGTGGAGGGAAGGAATAGTGAAGGTGGTGGTGGGGAGTGGAGTGGAGTGGGTGGGTGCGTCTGATTCGGCCATCACATCCCGCTAACAATTTCTGTCAGGTCCCCAGAGGTTCCCTAATGAGCCCCACCGACACGGCCGAAGGCGAGATCCCCGCGCCGGCCCACTGAAGTGAGAAGCCAGAAGATCGGCACCTAGCAGCCTCGCAATTATTAATCAGACTTCTCCCTTCTTTTTTTCTCCTCCTCCTCCTCCTCCTCCTCCTCCTTCCCCTTTCACTCCCTCTTTTCACTCCCTCTCTCCTTTACTCTATTCATCAGTTAGTCAAAGTGTTCCCGTCTCCGTCTGCAGAAATCTGTGCGTTAAAACGTGAAGCTGGATCTGAACACGTCCGTGCAGATAGCAACAGGAATGTTTTAATTCCTACACGAGTATTTTCATTTTAGAATACTTCATAATATTCTTCTTTTGTCTCTGACAGCTACAGTTTGACTGGAATATTAAAGCGCTGCTCCTGGATTATTAATCGTTAAAGTATTATGTCACAGAATTATAAAACACAGAATTCATTTTAGCTGCTCAGACTTTTTCTGCTAAATTCTGAATGTTTTGAACTTTTTTTGTTGGTTTAACTCCAGTAAATAATCGATGATCAATATTCGGACCGACTTCTACACTGACAGTTAGTGATTCAAGTCAATTTTTGACATTGTTATTTTATTTAGAACTTCCTGTCAGGTCACCAACAGGAAGTCAGCATTAGCCTAATTTCTGATCCTAAAGAGACGTTCAGGTTCATTCTCCCTCCACGTTTGTTTTCTTTGCTCGTGTTCTGCAGCAGTGTTAAGACACACACACACACACACACACACACACACACACACACACACACACACACACACACACACACAGGTTGATTTCCTGACGCCTGATTACTGAGTTTAAAATCAGTATCCTGCTGTGTGCGCGACAGAGTCCAACTCCAGAGTAATGAGTAAATAGCCCGTCGAATGGAAAGTGTGAATCTTTATTTAAAGACAGAAACTTTCTATTAAAAAAGGATTCTCACATTATTATGAGTTAAACTGTGTCAGCGTGTTATTATTCATGTCCTCTACATCATCTCAAAATTACAGATTTAGACTAAAACATCCTGTATTCATTTTTTAAAATGTGAAATAATAATCATGTATCTGATTTAAAGATTTCACTGTGACCTGGTCCGGTTACTGGTCCACATACCATGTGTTTGGAACCACTACTGTTCTGCTTTTGTATGATTGACGATAAAAGAACATACATGAACCTCAGATGATACATTTAGACTGAAATATGATCTGTATGTACGGTACATAGTGAATATTATCGGTTTAAAAGTCAGAACACGACACGTCGGTTTGGAGAATTTATTTTCGTGCACGATAAAAACAGAAAATGTTTTTATTTATAAAAGATGTAAACAAACCAGTTATTCAAAGTTTAAAGACGTCTAATGTCAAGATAAATTAACTGGTTAAGTGTACATATAATTATATATCATTATTAAAGTCCACTTCACGTGTGGCCTGGTACCGGTCCACATACCAGGAACACACGTTACATTAAAGTTGAAGATTTATTGTTAAATATTATTCCATATATATATTTAATATGTTTATAAAACTGCATGTAGGAACATGTTTGTGCACTGTAAAAACATTTTTAAATATTTTAACAGAATATTTTTATAAAGCTGTGTTAGCCTTAAAGCTAACTGTGTCCTCTGGACAGATGATCTTGATTTATTGTGGAGAAACGTGACACCGTGAAATATTTAGAATCTTTTTGAATTCAGACTTTGTTCGTGTGTTCGTGTGAATCCACGTCCAACATTTTGAATGAGTCTTTACATTCCTCCTCTCTGACAGTCGTTCGGCTCGAAGACGAGACAAAGAGCGAGCGGCGAGGGACTGGGTGGCGCTCTGAGCGAACGCCCCCCCGCGTGGCCGTTAAACAGCCCCATTAACAGCAGCATAATGTACAGGGTGTATCTGGACCAGCACACACACACACACACACACACATGTGCAGGCGGACTCTCGCCCACACACACACACACTTTTATCCCTCCATGGAGGGAAAAAAAGGGAAAGTTGCTTCTCTAAGTCTGGGCTGACTTGGCCTGAGGCGAAATCTGACCTTTGCACCACAAAGGTGAAACGCTCTGTTCTCATTGGTTTGAGAAAAATGCCTCCAGAAGTAACATTTTCCCTCCTCACATCTCATCTTTTCATCGGTTATTGTGGTTTTTTCCTGCCCCCTTTCTTTCCTCCGCTGAGTGAAAACCTCCCCTCCGAACCCGACCCCTCTCCCCCTCCCTCACCCTTCAGCCTCCCCCTCCTGTCGACTTCCCTGACAGGCCCTGATGCTGCGGTAACATTTTTATCACCGGGCGGCTGAACACCTACGAGCTGTGCAGGACGGAGCGTGTACTGTAGCTGGTGGGATGAACACGAGGTGGAGGAGGTGGAGGTTGAGTGTAAGCGCTCGCTGAACAATGTTCCAGGTAATTCTCGGGAAATGGCGGGTCCGCCGCTTCTGGGTCAAGTTCACGACCTCGCTAAGAAGAGGCTCGTTGACCTGGACCTGGGCGCAATTACAAAAATATTTTCCTGTGCATGAGAAGAGAAGCGTGACGCTAAATATTAAACTCAATATTAAATGAAAGGTTCGATGCATGTTCACTGTCACGATGCATTTAAATGAGGAAGAAAGACTTTACTCAGAAGCAGATTGATTTTTACATTTGACATTAAATTCTAACATGTTTATATAACTAAAATATAATTAAATATATTTCTCATTAAACCCAAATAAATTTCTACATTGCATCAAATTTCCAAAAAAAAAACAAAAACATAAATATAAAAACATTTGAAGCCTTTGCAGCCACCTTATTTTAGTTTACGATCATTTGCATGTATTTAAACAACACTAACATAAAGTGTTAACTTTATTTAAATATAAATAAATGTATTCGATGTTTTCTAAGCGTTCAGAGACTCTTTAAAGGTTCAAATGATGCACACATCTTTAAAAAGGCGTTTCTGTCGGGCAGTGCAGACATGAATATGTGTTTACAGGTGAGAGGTCAGCAGGTAAATCCAGACGATGGAGTCACAGGTTTGTAGAGATGAATCATCACTGGACTCTGAGCTGCTGATTGATGACGGTGCAGTCGACAGACTGAGTGTTTCCTAAAGAGGAGAGAGAGAGAGAGAGAGAGAGAGAGACGATGAACAGCGTGGTGATGAAAGAAGAAAAGTGTCTGAGCTGCTTCACAAATCGATGAACGTAAAGAAATGTCACGTTCAGCCTACGACCTGCGCCGACGTCACATCCACATCAACACACTAAAGCTTACGTAAGAGGTGCTGACTCCAAGGTTACGTGAAGAAACATTTGAGTTTAAGCTGCAAGGAGACGGAGAAGGAAAGGAGGGAGGGAGGAAGGAAGGAAGGAAGGAAGGAAGGGAGGGAGGAGGCCATCCACTTCAGCTGAGTGGCTGGAACTGGCACGGCTAACGGATGGCGAGGTGGAAGGATGATGACGGTTTTTATTTTGAGCTGAAATCTTTAAAGTTTTAACGACAAACTTGAATTGGTGCTTTCACACAAACAGCTCAGACGTCACGGACACGGTACATGTTACACGGGACATGGTACACGTTACACGGTACACGGTACACGGTACATGTTACACGGGACATGGTACACGTTACACGGTACACGTTACATGTTACGGTGTGAGGAACATATAAAGACACCATGAGACAGGAAAACAGCTTACTGCAAGTTCATGGTAGAAATCAATTAAAATAAATGAAATGACACATTTCTACACACACAGCTGTAATTTACATCACACTCTATCTTTATTATTATTATTATCTTAATTTATTGTTGTTAATCCAATGACAGTGAGATATAACGAGGTCACAAATCAACATCAGCACTTTTTAAACTCACTTACTCGACATTTTTTAAATAAAACTTAAAAGTTTATTGTGTCAAAATAATCCGATTCTTTAATTAGTGTAAGTAATGAACAAGTGAAGCTGCTCAGGCTGTTTTCATTTATTTTATTTTAATTCTAATTTATCTTTATAGGTCTGATTTTAATTATCTAACTATCTGTCTGTATAATTATCAGGATGTTCCTTAATAATAAAATACAACATATGTGTCTTACCGTCTGTAAATATTATACATATTCAATTTGAATATTTCACATCCTGACGGTTTTACAATCTATATTAAATCTTTTATTTTCTCGGATTATTTGGATTTGTTTACGATATTTAAACAATTAAAAATTCTATAAAATCGTATTTTTTCTTGGATTTTGCCACCTGTGGCTCCTGCTGACGGACACGGGAACTAAATCATTTTATATTCACAGACTTTGTGCACAAATGATGAAATGTCATCAAAATATATTTATTTATATTTTAAAGTAAGTTTTAAAATCATCTGCACGTTACTATAATTAGAATATTTTTATAATTTTCTGTTTGCAGTTTATTTTTTCACTCTGAGCGCTCGTCAGCTTCGTCCTCATCAGATGGAGCTTCATGCTACGTCCACACAGGATAACCACGTCAGGTGTGAAGCCGAAGATCAAAAAGATAGTGTGTGTGTGTGTGTGTGTGTGTGTGTGCGTGTGTTCATGGGGGTGAGTGATGGAGAGAGAGAGGCGAGGTGGTGGTGGAGGTGGTGGAGGAGGGGGGCTGGGTGGTAGCCCCGCTGTTTGGCCATACGCTCCTGCCTTCTCTTGCCTTTTCAGCCTGGCTGACCAGAGAGCTCATTTGCATTAGTGGTGTGTGTGTGGGGTGATGGAGGGGAGGTGGAGGCGGAAGAGGAGGAGGGTGGGTGGATTTCGCTTGAGGCCTGTCTACTCTTCCAGGCAGTAGACTGGTGTGTGTGTGTGTGTGTGTGTGTGTGTGTGTGTGTGTGGCATGTAGCGGGGGGGTAAATCGTGCTCTGGCACCGAGGACGTGTCACATCCGTGTAGCCCCCGCTAATCAGGGCCGGCTTGAGCCGCGGCCAACAAGCCGAGGCCTCGCTCTGCCTCGCTCTGCCTCGCTCTGCCTCCACGCCATGTGAAGAAATGCAGATAATGGCGCCCGCTACGGCAAGAGAGAGAGGCATGCTGGGAAAAAAAACACACACAAAAAAAAGCTACATACGTGTAGCTGGTGGAGTGTGTGTGTGTGTGTGTGTGTGCGTGTGTGTGTGTGTGTGCGGCTACGCTCTGACAATCCTCCAGCAGCAGCAGCAGCAGCTCCTTTCCATTGCAAATCCTCAGTCATTTGGTGAAGTGCTACTGACCCCTATGGGCAAGACGCTGTGAATTTTGGCTATTCATGATGTGCATGGCTGAATTTGCACTAACCCAGAGAGAGAGAGAAAAAAAAAAAAGAGGCGTGGGGGAGGTGGAGGAGGGAGGTGTGCACGTGTAAAAAGGGATTGCAACATTGCAAACACTCCCCGAGCTACAGCCAAAATGGAAAACCTCTGCTCCTCCTCAGTCCACGAGCTCCTTCTTCTCCTGCAACAAACAGCCGTGAACATCCAGCCTGACCCCGACCTGTGAGGCCGGGGGACGGAGGCAGACCTGGCAACCCACAGACGGCATAAAGCGAGTTCCTTCAAAATAAAGCTCTTTTATCTTTGACTTGTTCTGGAGTATTAGCAACATTTTCTCCAGCAGTACTGAGGGTGGAGTGTGGGGAAGGATCAGGACAGTATCAGCGGCGAGCAGCACCCACCTCCCTCAGGTCTCCACCCCGCCTGAGCCGAAACCTGCCGCTCCTTCTCCATCATCCTCTACAAACAAAAAGCAGCCGAGCGAGAGACAGGGACAAGGAGGAGGAGGAGGAGGAGGAGGAGGAGGAGGAGGAGAAAGGAGAGGGAGAGTAAACCCACAGGGAGAGGTTTATCCAGGGTGGGTTCAGGATTTGAGGCGACCCCTGTGTGTTCCTTCTTCACCATCAGCTGCCCTCGACGTGGTGAACACACACACACACACACACACACACGCACACACACACACACACACACACTCTCTTAAAGCGTCTAATCCGCATCTTAACTTAAATATAATGTATTCCAAAAAATAATATGACACAAAGGGCTGATAAACAGCAGGATGAGGCCTGCATTAAGCTAAAGGGGCTGTGTGGATAATAACCTCTGAGCATGGAGGAGACCGGGGCCCGGCGTGTTCCTCCTCTGCCTGCCCGGGAGCTCTAATCCTGGGCTCTGAGAGGAGGACGGAGGGGCTGGAGGCTGAGTCAGTGTAAGATGCATTAGTGTCTTCGACACATGTGCGTCCTAATCCTCTGCTCTCCAGCTTTTTCTGAGCTGCTTTTGTATTTCATGTCTGCCTCCCTCCGCCCTCCTCCATCCATCCTCTCCATCCTCTCTCCTCTCTTGACCAGTTAAATCCCGGCGGGGCTCGGCCGAGTGACAGGCCCCATTCAGCGGTGTGCTGGGGGTGACAGCTGGTGAGAGGCCCGTGTGAAAGAGCGCTGCCCCCGCGATGCCTCCACCACCACCACCCTCCTCTCCAGCCAGCAGCTGAGCCGTCCCTCGTCGCTTTAACCCCCTTTAAAGTCTCTTCGGACCGGGCCAGGCCGGACCCGGCGAGGGGCGAACAGGTAGTAAGAGTCAGTCTGTGAGTTTGAGTTCAGGTGACGTCTTCAGCCTGTCGGTCTGCAGATATCTGCTCGTCATCACTGCTGCTGCCTGGAAGTGACTCTGAAGCTCTGCAGGTTTATCAGCAGACTGGTTTGATTTATTCAACTTTATTATTATTATTTATTAAAGTTTGAAGAGTTGTAGTATGACCGGCAGTCTACATCACCTCCTTTAAATATTTAAAATTTCTGTGTTTATTTAAAATATAATTAATTTTCTTTACAATTTGGATCTTAGTTTTATTTTTTCAGTTATAATGACGCTGCTGTCTGTCAGGATCATTCCTCATAATTCTCATGTCATGACGTCATTTCACCCACACTGTCTCTTTTTAATGATTTATGATCTGAATTTTGTAAACAGAAAAATAAATCATATTATGACCCTT
The DNA here is from genome assembly GCF_000972845.2 of Larimichthys crocea. Classification (NCBI taxonomy): domain Eukaryota; kingdom Metazoa; phylum Chordata; class Actinopteri; family Sciaenidae; genus Larimichthys; species Larimichthys crocea. Next base: position 10,520,747 of record NC_040029.1, on the reverse strand, counting down.
CAGATGTATCTTGTCTTCCTGACCCTCAGAGCAGAAATGATTAAATAAAACTTGAATTCTCTTTTTATTTGAATGGAAATCATTTAAATTTTTGTAGAATTTCTAGATGAGGAAAAACGTTGGAGCTTCTTTCAGATCCTCGTCTGAACCTGCTTCATTTTTATTTTTCCTGAACTTAAACTGGATTTCAGTGATGACGAGGGCCGCGTGTGTCGGCTTGTTCATTTTTAGCAACACTCGAGTGTCCAAACACGTTTATCTGCGTAGAAAGAGTCAAGGACAATGACTCCAGCCGTCACTTTGCCGTAACCTGGAACGATTTGAACTTGCTTGGTGGGTTTGAACGAGGCTCCACAGCGTCCACACACTTGATCCAGCCGCCCTGCCTAAAGTAGGCGAGCTGCTCGGCTCTCAGCACGGCTCTCTAGTCAGTTCACTTCATTAACAAGGGGGAGCCTGTGCTGCTCTGAGGCCTGTAGTATTGTGTGTGTGTGTGTGAGACCTACAGGAGTGTGTGTGTGTGTGTGTGTGTGTGTGTGTGTGTGTGTGTGTGAGGCCCGTCTGGTGCTGCCCTCATGTCGACCATGACAGCATGTTCTTTCTCTGCCCCCAGCTTGCTTGCGTTGCCTCATGTCCATCAATCTGTGAGAGCGCCCTCACCTGCACCTGTTTGTGTGTGTGTGTGTGTTTCATGAGTTTCCTCCCACATTTCGGCTCGTGTGTGTGTGTATGTGTGTGTGTGTGTGTGAGTGTGTGTGTGTGTGTTGCCTGCCCGCCTGCCTAACGAGGGTCCCTAGTCCATATGTGACTTCCTCATTAACGGGCCCACATGACAGGGACAGAGGCGCTGGCCGCTGGCCCAGAGTCGGGCTGACACCGCCGGACCCCCAGACGCCAGCGGGACCGTGTGTGTGTGTGTGTGTGTGTGTGTGTGTGTGCGGCCACAGATGCCCTAACCATGTGGCCCCCTGTTCTCTCTTCCAGTTAGGACCACTAATTACAGGCTGGATCTCTCCCCTCTCCTCTGCCTCCCTCCGTCCCCTCCATCCCTTCCTTTCTCCGGCTCTTTTTGTCTGTTTTTGAAGTGTTAATGGCGTCATCGGGTCATAATTGGCCGGCTAAGATTGATAGTAATTGATAGGAAGGGAACACGGTGTGCTGCTGCAGTGATGCGGGGTTGTTAGTCGACGTTTACGGTGCAACTGGGGGCGAGTAAACAGAGAGGCAGAGGCTGCAAATAAAAAAAAGTTCAGCTTGTGACAAAATGACAAACTAGTTGCGCACAGCAGTGCGAACAGTGGATGTTGGCAGGAGTGTGTAAAGAGAGCTGCACCAGGCAAGCCGCCACAGGCAGTGATTGACAGGCTGTCACGGGGAAACCGGCTTTTTCGGGACTTCAAGTCGACTTTCGCAAAACGCCGCTCTGCCTGCCGTACCTGGCAGAGGCACAACTGGATAACAAGCGAGGCCTGTTTGTGCCGCCGGTGCCACATTGAGTGGGAATCACGGGCGAGAACAAATAATGTCAGTGCCTCTCTCTCTCTCTTTGTGTGTGTGTGTGTGTGTGTGTGTGTTGTGCAGTTAGTGGTCACAGGGAGTGTTTTTCCCATCATGCTGAGCTGCAGAGAGGAAACACAAACACGAGCTGACACTCACCTCCACCAGCTCTGCAGCTGAAAATAAGACGATGATCAGAGATCAGCACAAACACAGACCATTACTGCGGCATCATGGGTACCACAGGGTTTGTGTTTGTTTGTTTTTACATATTTACACACTAAAAATACTCGATTACTCTGGAACCACAGCTCCTTCATTCCAACAGCTGACAGACTCTTTAACACCAGCAGGACTTTCTGATCACCTTTGTGTTCACGATCTTATATAATCTGATTATTATGAAGAATTAATCTGCTGATTATTTTCTGCATTGATCGATTTATTATTTGGATTCAAATCATTTAAAAGAGGAAAGCAGCAAAACGTCCAGATTCTAAAGGTCGGATCATGAAATGTGTTTTTATTTGGTCTGACACTGATTAAAACGTCATTAATCAGAATAAATCAGGTTTGTTTGATAAAGTACACATGTATTCAAGTTGTTGTTGTCATAGAACACTTCTCAGTGTGACGTTCAAACATTATTGGTCTCACCAGCGTTTCTAAAAACATAACTGACTTTATATTTGGTCAATCGCATTAATTTCCTCTGATGAAACATTATTTGAGTTAATTACGTCCTGCCCGTCCACGCGGTCTCTCTTCAGAAATCAGCACTGACTTTATCCAACGCGTGTAGTTCAGGTTCAGTCGGTCAGAGTGACACTCTGCACAGCTGCGTGCAGATGTTCACTCCAGCGAAACATGACAGCGACACTATATCGAGGATGTGCAGGAGAGACTGATCTCAGGTCTGCGTCCTGGAGATGTCCGCCGCCTTTGACAACCGCCACCTGCTCCTACCTGCGACCTCGTGATCTCCGGGCGTGAGCTCTGAAGATTCGCCCGACGACTGTACCTGTCCAGTTCACACGTGTAACTCTTCTCCGTTACACGTGCGATCATTTCTGGGTCACGGGAGAGCGTGTGAGCAAACCTCGACTATTTCCATTAAAAGTTTGTCACGAGCGTTTCGTCACTTCCAATCAAAACCTCCGTCAACACGGGGGTGTAAAAACACACAACAATAATTAGAATATGTGATTATTCACATTGTGGTGGTTTGTGGGCAAATGTGCGGCAATCATTAAGGTATTGTTTGGCTAAGAAAGTATAATTTGCAGACTGTGCTATTGTACAGGACTTAGCTGCTAATTACTCTGTGCATGTAAGACTAAAGATCGCAGAGGCGGCTGATTGTGTTACACAGCTATTCAAACGTTTCTGAGATTTTTCTGTTTACTTCAAAATAATTACCTGTCACACAAACGTCCAGGCCTCAGGGGAACTTTAACATCCTCAGCAGAGATCATTTTCCCCCTAAGCGGGTCTTAAACTGCCTCCCGGTGTTAAAATTAATTGCCCCCCGCCCTGAACCGCCCCGGCCTAGACACAGGGTTGACCCCAGACAGCCGTTCTGACCTCCGACCTTCCAATTGTGTTGTTGCCTTTCCAGGGTAAACAGAGGCAGAAGGCGGCCTGTCTGCCGAGCTGATGGTCCGTCTGTCTGGAGCTGGATGCTCGGCGCTGACAAACATACGTGTGAGCTGAAGAAGAAGACACAAACATAACAGCACACTGAGTTACAGCTTACACCTCTTAAATTCAGCCTGTGGAGTTGTGCTTTGGGGTTAGAGTTTATCAACCCGCCCGTGTGTCTGCCAATCAAACGGTCCGTCTGTCAGCCAGTCAACAAGCTTCACAGATAAAAACAGAATCAGCTGTTCTCTCAGGAGGAGCACTCCTCCTCCTCCGACGCCAGCACAGATAAGACGGAGATCTCCTTTTCCCCTCCAGTACGATGGAGTGAATGAGTGATGGAGCGAGCGGTCACCAGGTGCAGCTTCAGGCCTCACAAAGCTTCGTCCTCTCGCATGTCATTTCTTCACCCACCCTCCATCTCCAACATGCCTCCCCCAACACACTATCTCCGCCCTCGAACGCAGCCTGCGGTGTTCAGGTTCGAGAAATCAAGTGAAAGAGGAAATTCATTTTGTTTTAACTCATCTCACCTTTGAACGTGCCCCCGGATAGCCGCGAGGCGTCGAGGAGAGAGGTTGGACGTGATAACGGCTATCTGCTTATGGCTCTTTATCCCCCACAATGCACTGCCACAAGGACTGTTCAGGGGTCAGCTGAGATACAATTAATGTCAGCGCCCTTCTGTTGAAACACTCGGAGCTGAGGGGCCACTCCTGCACAATGACGGAAGTCCATCCAGATTTTTTGGAGTCGTTCATTCGTTATGTAACCTGCAGTTTATGTCAGCTACACTTTCATCTCTACAAACATTAACCTGAGCCCCGTCTGTTATTGGCTGACGTAAACCTCAGAACATCTTTGAATGGCAAAGATCCAGGTCCAGGTTCGATATCTGTTGGCCAGCACTGAAATATCCCAAGAACTATTGGGTGGAAACTGGAAGTAACAACAACAACAACAACAACAATAATAATAATTCATGCTCTTTTGACTTTTCCTCTAGTTAAAGCTTAAACCCAGACCAATCCAGGTCCCAGGTCAGATCTTTCGGGTCTCTTTGTGGTTCCTCGTATCATATTTGCATAAATATGAAGAACTGAAGTCTCATTTGGTTCAAACTTGTCGCCACATGCCAACGAAGTCTAGAAAGGACTTCCTGCCTCCTCTGGATTTATCGCAGCAGGAGTTTGTGTGCATGCATGTCTGCCGTCTGTGGCAGACTATCCATTTGATCCTGTGCTGTTTGCATTTTGTGTATACATTAGTGGACATGAATGAAAAAGAAAATGAAAAGAAAGGATGAACTGATAGGATCTGTGGAAAGAAGCCTGAGGTTGTTAAAGGTAATGAATCTGTACCTGTGTCTCTGCAGCCATTGTGGCGTATAATTGAGGCGGTGTTCTTCGGTGGCTGAGAAATGCCAAAGAGGGACGCTCAAACAAAACACCTGCCCCAGCTGTTATTTTACTACAATATTTCCTCCCTGACAATCCCCCGTCTCAGCCTTTCACAGGCTTCCCCCGCTAAGGGTCCGCCAAAGAAGAAGAAGGAAAAAAAACAGTGTTAGTAGAAAGAAAGCGAGGAAGGGGCGCCACTTGGGAGACAAAAGGGAAAAGTGATGACATTATGACGTGCCTGTGATGTTAATTAAAGTAAGAGAAAGAGTGCATTCAGCAATGTTTCACAGATACCAAACAATAACCTTTTGTGTTCAAAGAGACCCTGTACGGGGGTTTCACTGAGGTTAGCAGTGGACATCCCCCCTTCAATAATAAGCTTTACAATGAAATGTCACTTTTCTGACATTTCTACAAGGATTCAGGCTTCTGTGCTGACGGGTCTGTGTGAGGTGAAGCGTTCCCGTTTATTTCCTTTGCTTGTCATTTAAACATTTTGTCACTGGTTGTGTATATCGCTCTGCTTTGTCTTTGCTTGTCATCTTTCCTGAAGGAGTTGATGTGTGTTTTTTTAAAGGCCCTTAGGGTTTGTTTTATTTCACGTCAAGAGAATTTATATTTCTGATGCGCTTCATCACTGAGCATGTAAACACTGTAAGCCAATCTGAACGTTTGGATGTCAGGCGTGCGTCCTGTCACTTTCTATCTCGTCCTCATTGGCAGGATGAACGCATTAAAACGGACTTAGTGTCTCCAAACTATACGACCATTACAGTCCAACTCAAACTATATGTGTGTGTGTGTGTGTGTGTGTGTGTGTGGGCATACGACAGAAATCAGTCCAGAAATATACGAAGACATTTCTAGAGAAGCTTGAGTCCATCTGAGGTTCAGCAATGTTTAAACGTGGTGATGCAGGGTGACGTGGAAGGTGTTTGACTTGCTGCTCATGAATCCACTCTCCGGTGTGAACGGGGACATCATCATCTCGAAATATGGAAGCTTCATGAATGAAAAGCACTTTCACCGCGGGGTGCACCTGTAAAAAAACTACATCTATATCCTCGTGTCATTTTCCCACCGTGAGGAGGAATCAGCGGAGTTACGGCTCTCTGGAGATTGTTATGCATGTGTCTGTAGTTCATATAAAGATCTACCAGAGGTTGCTGTTGGGATGTTGGTGCAACACTTTGGGCAATATCTCAACAACCACTGGACGGGTTCATCAATGGGTAAACATAGACAGAGTAAGAGTGGACGTCGTATCCGTGACGTCATCCAGCTGTTGTGGAGCTCAGTGTGCGCCAACGTAAATATAACACGTATGTACTGTATACTGAAGTATTCACCTCGCCGTCACTGTTTGGATTCATGCTGCTTCGGTGTTTCATGTTGTCAGTCTGCTCCTCTTTATTAATAAGAGTTTGTATCGCAGTACAAAGACTGTATGGATCGTCTTTGATTTGACAGTGACGGAAATAAAACTGAGGAGCTCTGAAAACAGAACTGGGCCATTTCATATCGCACATGATCATTTTATTTCAGCCTGCACGGATACAGTAACAGCTAAGATTTCCTCTCACATGATGACTGCTAACAAAATAGTTTCATAAGTTATTATTTGATTATTTTTTGCTTTTTCTCAAACTGAGGATGATGGACAGTAATGGCCGGTTCCAGCGTCGCAGAAAAGTTACAGGTTAAAAGAGAAAGCGTATTCATCTGCTCACAGCGCTCGTGCTGCCTTTTGTTCCTGGTACGTTGAATTTCTTTAAGTGTCTAAATGTCTAATTACTACTTTAATAATCCCTTCCTCTGTAACTCCAGTAAAGATCGAACAATCGCTGGACAACAGACAAATGTCCGTCAGCAGTGTCCAAAGAAATGCAAGCACCCACCAGAAATGCAGAAAACTTGAGTATGAACTATGTTAGTCGACTTTGGCACACTGCAGAGGTGGAGGAGGTGGATGGAGGTGGATGGAGCAGCCGATGCGTCGACCTCCAGCTCATTTAACTTCACTGAATGTTTAAGATGCCAAAACCTAAAACTAAGTTTTTGTTTGCAGCGTTCCACTTTCCAAAGTTCTGTTCCCCGTCCTCCGCTCAGTCCGGGCTGAAGCGGAAGAAGAATCGAGACTCTGACAGCGAACAGAAGTGGCCCGACATGGATGAAGCTGCAGGAGGTGGTGAACGCTCCGTCACACACTCTAAAAACTGCTTTTCCCTGTCCTCTTTTCTCTCGTTTTACCCCTCTAGGACACTATAGGTAAACAAATTCTGTACTGTTTACTCGGTTGCAGTCACCTGGGTACTTGTCAGCATCAGGTACATCTGAGTGGTCTGCGGGATCTGAGGCATCAGGGAGGCGAGGAAGACGAGGGAAGAGGTGGGGGATGTTGTACGAGGGGAATCGATGCAAGCCTCTTTTAGGTTCAGTTCCCCGGCTGTGCAGCTGCTAGCAATTACCTGCAACGGAGAGGAAAGACTGTGAAGTAACCCAGCGCTGAAGGCCTCTCCTCGGCTCACACCCCGAGGCTCTCTAATTACTCCGCCAAACGCCTGAATATCTGTCAGAACCAATCAGAGGCGGCCAGGAAACAGGAGCATGGCGAGGCATTCATTTGTTTGCGAGGCAAACACTCGCCAGGTACTTAGCGCTGAATCAATGTTTGATTTATTAATGCGTGTATGCAGGTCAGAGCGCCACGCTTTATTATGACAATTCTCCCACTTGCAACAAAAACTGTGGAAAACAGAATTATTAAGTGCAACCGCCTTTGTTTGGCTTTTTCGCAGAAGCTTGTTTCCTAAACGGGGAATTTTCACTCAGCTGAAGAGAACAGCGTCGACCGAGCGAGCCGAGGGGCAGAACGTGAAGTCGGAAACAAACACAGGAGGTGATAATCTTCATCCTCCTGTTCTTCATCGTCTTTGCAGGATTGGTTCGAGTGCAGCCGCCGCCGCCACCCTGCCATATGCTCGGCGCTGCTCGTCTTTTAGAACCACTTTGTCACTCTCCTCCAGTTCGGAGGTAGACTTTGAAAGTGATGTCGCAGGATGCAAAACACCCAGAGAAGGTGGGCCAGCACCAGACAATGATTAATACCGCTCCCAGGCATCTCCTTGAAGGGAACTGAGGCATCGCTGCATCGCAGGAGAATTACTTTGGCTTTGGAGGGGAGGGTGGAGGGTGAGAAAGCAGCGCCATAATTCTTTGAATCAGATGTTTTTTAATTAAAATGTTTAGTGAATACACATTATTCACAACCTTGAAACTTAAACTTTATGCAGCGGGAGGAGGAGGAGGAAGTGCTGAGACTTTGTCACATTCACGAAAGCCTCATCTTGATCTCCGCGCTCTCCCTCCAAGGTCTTCCATTTGTGTTTTAAAAAAGTGATAAATGGTCGGAGTAAAGTTTGCACACTGTTCTGAACTCTCACAGAAGAATTGGACACTAATGTTGGATTTTTGGACTTTTTCTTGTTGGGGAATGCCGGAGCGTGCCGGTGCATAAATAAAGTTTGGAGTGTTGGCGATGTGTGGCCGATTCTCCCCGCGAGGCCTGGTCAGTTTGAGCTCTGCGAGGTCAGAGATCGTGTGTTCTCAGAGGCTCGCTAATATGTGTTGTCACACTCTTTAACGTACTAATTAAGACCAATAAGACATAATGATCAGGGCGCCCTGTGAGTCACACCTCCTGTGGGAGGGTGGAAGGTGTCTGTCGGCTTTCTTCAGGGACTATACTTAAATACGTCAGTGTGTCTGTATGCCGGAGGCACACGCAGGTTGTCAGTCTAAAAGTCTAGCTTGAATTTTAGTGATTAAATATGAGACACTCGCAGACAGTTTAAGTTTCACATTTTTAACAACATGTGGCAGAAACTGGATGATCATGACAGACAAGAAGACACAAAGCACGGCAAATGCTGCTTAAATAGCAAAAAATCAGATGTTCTCTATTTAGGTAATTAACACTGCACCTGGTAATCACACGTTTAGGTAACGACCAATCAGCATCCAGCATTGGAACAAAGAGGAAGCAGGAGGAAGGTGAAAATCAGAAAATCTAGAAAATGCTTCACGTGGCTGAGCCAGGATTCAAATCTTTAAGGAATACAATGAATCAAATAAACATTAAGTGATTTTAAAGATGTTGATGATGAAAATATGTAATCTGTCTCTGTAACCACTAAAGTCTACAGTGATGTCCAACCCCTTTAACATTGTCACGTTGTTTTATATAATAATATTTATTGTTTTAGGGACTTTAAATACTTCCACAAATGGAAACACTGGAGCAGAATTATCTGATATAGCTGAGGTGAAAAAGCTACAGTACAGGAACGTTGATCATTGATGCAGCCACCGACAAAGACCGCATGTTTGAAACAGTGAGATGCAGCCGCCTTCACAGGATGAAATATGAAAGAGGTGAGTTATGGAGGGAGTAACGCAGGAGATCATTTTGAAAGAGTGCTGAGTAATACTTTACAGAAACAAAGGCTCTTAGTCATGACTCACTCACTCACACACTCAATAAACCTAACTACTGTTCTTTCATGAAGCAATTCATCCAAAAAAATTAGAGGCTGCGACTAACCCACAGATGAAATCTCACTTAGTGCCTACCATGCAAATTAACACCACGCAGTCCATATTCCATTACACATATCATTACAAACGCCGGCCCACTTCAAAGCCCCGGTGACCAATAATCAATCTTACCATGTTGGGGAATAAAATGCAGAGCGCTGAATTAACAAGCAGGCGTGACAGGCTGATTATTGATTTAATGTCAGCGGCTGGCTGGCATATACATCTCTGAGGCACGGCACACTATTAAAACGTCCTAACTAGGGTAATTGCATTAGACACCTTTTTATACCGCTTTGTGCAGCTAATCGGCATGTAATAAGGAGAGCGAGGAGACAGGAGCCGAGCCAGCCGCTGAGTCAGTGGACCTGTGATGTCACTCTGGAGGTGGAGGGATGATGAGGAGGAGAGGGAGGATGGCAAGTGTAGAGAAGAGATCACAGGAGGAGGAAAAATTAGGTCAGGGCTCAAACGTCCACTTGAGGCCGGCTCCAGAAGTGAGTCTGTCTCCGTAAGCCCCCATGTTCAGAATTAGGAGCGTGGACGCTTCGATTGACAGGTGGGTGTACAGGGAAACAGCCTGGTTCGATACAAACCAACAAGTACAGGTCTCGAATATCCTTCAAGCTCCATGCTTGGACCACTTCCTGTTGCAGCTTCATCACGGACCACCCTATGAGGATTTTGAGGGGGGGTGGCCAGGTGCCAGGTGCTCTCTGTGACGGGACTCGGGTCAGAGGCCACGAGGTGGGAGTGGTGCCGCAGAGAGGGCGTGTGCCAGCGGGGTGGCCGGGCTTCGGCATGAATTACCCGCCCGCTGAGCCGGCGCTGCTGTGGGGATGCTGGAGGAGAGGTCACGTACTCAGTGGCCCTCAAACACACACACGACAACAACAAGGCTCTGTGTGCGGCCAGATACTCTGCATTTAGTGTACACACACACACACACACACACACACACACACACACACACACACACACACACACACACACAGAGGATGAATTAGGTTAGCTTGGCTGGTCACAGAGAACGGCTCCGTCCACAGCGGGGAACTAAACACAAATTATTCTCACTAGAACGCTTTTAACATGAAAGACAATCAGCTGGACCTCCAACATTTGGACTGTCCCAGCGCTCAGTGTGCAGCCACAGCTTGTCCAAAGAGCACCTGGACACAACAACACCTGAGCACAGCGCGCTGCACTCAAGGTGAGAGAACGTTAAAGTCTCCAGGAAGTCAAACTCCATGTTCAAGAGTTTATGTCCCGTCTGTCCTCCAGAATCTGGACCACCTCCAGATACAAAGTCTTTCAGGACTACAGTGGAAATAAACGAATCATCTGAAGGCCTCACAGGCTGAATGATGGAGAACAGCTGAGTCGAGGCTTTGTTTGAGGATTTGTTGCATTTTCTTGAATTTATTCGGAAGTTTTCTTCTTCGTCTTTCTCAAAGTCAAACAGTGAAATAAAAGATTTGACCTTCTTTATTAGAAAACTGTTTCTGCGGATCAGTGAACCTCCTCCTCACTGCGATGATCCCACTCTGTCGGAGGAGGGCCGGAGAGAAAGCGAGAGTCCGGGCCGCGCTGTTCATCGCCGAGGCCAGAGGCCGCTGCGTCTGCCTCCAGCCGCCTGACTGCCAGAGACCCTGGATCAGTGCCTCCATCATCTGACAACCTGTGAGAGCGACTCATCCATTCAGTCCTCTCCTACACACCTCGCAGCGTAATGAATCAAACAGTCTGCCAGGAAAACATGAACCCCCGCACACACACACACACACACACTAATGATTGTCAGTGAAGACAAAAGAAAGTTTGCTGACGAGTTCACGACTTGTTCTGACGGATGCACAGCGGCAACATCGCCGTGCTACGTTCCATTTTTTTGATATCTAATCACGGCAGACGTCAACAACGCCGTCCTTATTACGGCGGTAATGAAAAGTGAATCAGTCTCACACGGATTAATTTGTAAAAGAGAAATAATTAAGACAAAAGGTCCAAATCAGAACGACAACAAAGTACAACGCGTGACACTTTCCCAGAGTCCTCCTGCGGCGATGCAGGCCTGTCCTTTGTGTCATGACTAGTCGCTCTCTGGCATTAATCAGAGCGTCGTCCTATCTTATTAGGCTGAGCTGGGAGATGATAGGGCGACTGCAGGTCTTTAATCAAGGTTAGAATAATCTGTGATGGTAGCTGATTATAAAGCTGATCATCAGCAACATATTGTCACCTCCTAATCATCCAAATAAACAGAGAGCTGCCCTCGTCCCCCGACGTGGAGGAATAAATTACAAAGGCGTGCACGCGCTCCTCCGCGCAGATATCAGCACTTTTACATCAAATACTTTTAATGCAAATACAGCGTTTGGAAATGTTTCGCTCTCAGCGATGGGGAAATGAATGCACGGCTTGAAAGACATCCATCAAGACGCTGGATAAACAATGAAACGGGCCCTCTCAAGTCCAGGATAACCCCAACTTCTTTCTAATCTACTTTCATGTGCTTTGTCTCCTTTTTTTATTTACTCCCACTCTCGGGGTGACTCTCTCCTCTTCCTCCCTCCTCCCTCTCTCTCTCATTACCTTGGGACCGAGAGTCTCGGCTGTTTTCAACACAGCTGAAATTATAACACGACCGGCGACGGCACTCGTTAGCAGCCTTGTCAATCATCCGCTCGGGCACGGGGAGAAGCAATCGGCGCCGGGGTCAGCGATGAAGATGTTCATTCTCTATTCATCCATCACATCTTCCGGGGAAATCAATTTACACCGCATCAGCGTCACGGCGCCTCGACAACAGCGGTGATATGAAAGAGGAGGGAAACAAGTTCTGAGGAGAGCTACATTCGTTTAGATACAATCTAATAAACGTCAGTCATCTCGGCTTCCCGTCACCTCGAGGTGAACACACTCCATTGTCCTCTGCTGGAATTACTATTAGCTAATAACTCTCATATATATCTTCAAGTAGCAGCAGCTTTAATAGCTACCAATAGCTAGTTAGCATGTGTATGGTCCTCACTCTGTATTCTGTTTGGGACGTGGCAGGTGACAAGGCAGAGATTTGGGACGCCGCCACCGCCGCCGCTCACGTTAATGTAGTTGTAGCTTTTCTTGCAGGTGTCAGCTCCACGGTTCATTAATTTGGTTTTGAAGAAGCCCCGAAAGAAAGAGAGAGGATGAAAGAGTGAGCAGAGACAGGCAGAGACGGAGGAGAAGTAATTGGCAACATAAACGAACCCGGTGGCGTCGCGCTGACACCGTCCACGTTAAGACTGCGGATGAAAAACGGCGATTCTGAGCCGGACATGGCGGCGCAGAGAAAACCTGAAGTGTGAGGTGAGAAACAGTCGAGTAGAGGGAAGTGACTGAGCAAGAGGAGGGCGGCGTGCCAGTGTGTGTGTGTGTGTGTGTGTGTGTGTGTGTGTGTGCTTTCATTCCAGGAGATGTCATGCTGTTTGAGCAAACGGTTCTCCGTTAAGGCCATCCACCGCCTGCTGCCGGCGTCGCCACCCCTGCTGTACCCAGCCAGCCTCGTGCCAACGCCTCCGACACGGCAGTCGCCAATGCCAGGAGCCCGCCGCCTGCCCCTCGTCTCAGCAGAGCAGATGTCACTCAATTGCCCTCCACCTCCCCCTGAAAACCACCACCACCACCACCACCACCACCACCCTAACAGGCAGCCGTGCCGACGTGCCAAGCAGGCGACACCCGACGTGTGAAGAGAGGGAGAGAGGGAGGGGTGGCGGTCGTATCGGCGGGAGGCATCAGGCAGCGACGCTCAGCGTGGGAGCGTTGTAGATTTTTCGCCCCCCCCCCTCCTCCCTCCCCACCTCCGTTGCTTCCCACTCTGCCCCCGAGCCACCCACTCACCCACCTCTCCCTCACAAACACCATCGCCACACCACACCACGCCGCACATGGCACATAAACACATGCACCGTCTATTCTCTCCCTGCAAAGAAAAAAAAAAAAAAAGTAGACACACTTTCCCCTCTTTCTCCCGAGATGACACCCCCTGCAGGCCTTTGGAATATTCTAATTCTGTTTCCTAACTCTTATTATGTGTGGAGTGTGTGACATGTGAATTGTAATTAGTCGCTCTGGGGTGAGCAGAGAGCGAACCCCCCCACCTCCACCACCACCACCACCTCCCCAAAAAAAAGGAGAACCAAAAAACACTGCAGGGCGAATCCAATTTTAACCCCCGAGTCACCACCCGCTCCTGTCGCGCCTTTGATTCTCTCACATAGGTGTAGCACACACTCCCTCCTCAGCCTCTCTCCTTCAGCGCTCTTTGTTCCCCCCTCCCGGCGCTGATCCAAGTCCATTCACCTCCCCTTAAGATCCATATGGTACAGGAGCGCTGCTTCCATCTTATCTGCAGCCGAGGCCTGTATCAATAACCCCGCAGCCTCCGCTGCACTCCGCCACAAAAGGGCCCGGGCGGCTGGGGCTGGCTGTAGGGATGGAAGATAATGGTATTGAGGTGGTACTTAAATCTCAGCGAACCACAGCAGCTCGAGTAATTAGTGGAGGGGATCCATACTGGGGGCGCTAAGCAGAGCTAATGCTACCCTGGGCTCTGCTACCGGAGCGAAATTAGCAGTATGGGAATGTGTGGAGCTATCGCGGAGGATTATCTTCCTTCTGTCTCTCAATCTTTGTGATAGACAACTTCCAAAGAAGCCCCAACAGAAAGGAAGGAGGGAAGGAAGGAAGATGGAGGAATCAAGCTGGCAGGGAGGGAGGAGGGAGGGATGGCGAGGAAAGGGGATTGTAATTTCACAGCAGTGTCAGAGGAGCCAGCCGAGGCCCTGTCTTTCCATTGAGGCTTCATTAGGGCGAACAATGGACTTCCCTGCCATCTAATTAGACGAGGTTAATGAGGAGAGGAGGGCCGCGGCGGATCCCCGCCGTGCACACTGTGTCGCGGGCGGAGGAGGTGGTCAAGGGGCTCCGAAAGGGCACGGAGGGAGGGTCACCTCGAGGCCGCGGCACAGATTATTGTGTATTTGATCAGGAAACGAGGAGCAGCGTCGAGGCTAAACGCGCTCCTGCGTGGGAGGAGGCGTAAACTGCATCTCAAATCAGACATATTGATCCCCGAGGAGGGAGCGGAGGGAGGGAGGCGATCACAAAGTCTGTATTTTCTATTACCGCCGTACATTTTCTCAACATTAGAGAAGAATTAGAAAGTGAAAAGCAGTTTCTAAATTATGCAGAGACCTTTAAAGAGCGAGCATTAAACTCATCTTTACAAACACAGGATGTTTGGAGATGCTCAGCTTCACTTTGGATTCATTTAAATCTGTTTCCAGCTGCACTGCACCTTTAAGTGAACCCTTTAAGACTTGGCTTGTTGCACAGTCAGCCGGTCATTAAAGGCTGCAGCATGCATCCTCCATCCCACCGGCTATTGAAATTCATGGGTCAAAGGAGCAGCTCACCAAAATGTTATCAGAGAGAGAAAAATGGTTTCTCTGTTGAAACGATGCTGCGTGTATGTGAGGAATCATAACACACATGGTGTATGATCATGTTCAGACCAAGGCTGTGTCAGATTCAAGGGGAACGCCTCTAGAAGACGGCGAAACGAGGAGGTTGCAGTCAGTAACAGTAACACCACCAGGTGTCAGACTTAAATTATTAACACAAACATGTGATAAACAGGTGAGTTCTGATGCATTATAAACAGTCTGGTGATGCCTGACCCCTAAAATACACAGCATGCGGACTGGCTGCAGAACCGGAACAACTGCGCCAACTCACACATAATCCGTTTGTGATGCGTCCAGGTGCGTCTCCGCCGGCTACCAAGCGTCACGAGAACGCACGAGATCTCGTGAATTTACGCATAATCACGTGATATTTCCGGATGTAGTCTCTTTGACTCCTGCGATGACATTCCACGCCGCATCTTTTTTCTGGTGTCCTTATAAAAAGGATGTGAGGTGTCATCAATGATTACACCTGAAAACCCCTCACCTGTTGACTTCAGGTCGGCCCCGCCCATTATGACGTGTTCCTGTAATGAAACTCGATCCATGGTGAACACGGAGTATTTTATTTTGAAAAATCAACCAGGGTTTTATTTTGTATTTTGTAGCTGATTTCCTTCCCGCTGATGATAACCGAACTAACCTCTGTGTGTGGCTCCAGAAGGGAGTCGGTCTCCATAAGTCCCCATGTTAAAATGTCACAAAGAGACACACAGGAGCACAAGACAGGACAACTAGACACAGGTGAGACTAACGAGTGGACAGGTGAAACAGCCAATCAGAAACTGGCGGGAAAACACAACAACGAAGACAGGAAGTAGAAATACCCAAGGCACAGAGAGGGGAGGACTACAAAATAAAACAGGAAACACAAAACAACAACCTTCATGACAGTTTTAGTAATCAGGTTCTGTTCAGGACTCTGAGCTCCTCATAAACCTGGATCAGGTTTCATATATTATCATGACACATCTGCAGAGCGAGTACTTCTACTTGTAACAGAGTATTTCTGCATGAAGGTAATGGTACTTCATTCACAGCTTGTTCTCCGTCTACCTGAGGGGAAGTTTACGATCTATCGATGCTTCTATCGAGTCTTTGGTGTTTATCGTCACGTTTAATCACAAACAGGTGAGAAGAACATCACACCTGTAAAGAGACGATCAGACATGACGACGACAAACAAACTACAATCAGCTCGTTAGTGACAAAGTCATCAACAACAACGTAAGGATGCGGCTAATTAATGGGTTAGGTGTGAGGGAGGTGAATTCACCACTAGAGACGCGACAGACGACGAGGGGATGAACGGCGTCGCGTGGAAGAGGCGAGAAAGACAGTGACACTCTGGTGACACGAGGCACAGCTGGCGCCGAAAGCACGAGCTGTAACGTACAGACGGAAGTTAAAGCATGGTTAGAACACGGCGTAGGACATCTATATAAAACCTTTTACGCCGCATTACAAGAGACTGAGGCGCCTCAGCTGGAAGATAGCAAATGGGACGCTACTCTGCCATTTCTGTGAGCTGAAACAATATTATCACTGCACATCATGACTCCAACAGAGTGCAGCCTATAGCCCAGACCGGGCTCTCACAGATTCAGGTAATTTCCAGGTCATGGTGTGCCGTAATGACCATAATCACAGTTGCTGTTAGGCTAATTTCAGATAGATTTTATGTGTCCATTGTCACCAAAAAGCCATTTTGTTTTATTAGACAGAGATAGAAGTCTCTGCCGTGTGTTCCACAGTTTGCACAGCCTCCGTCTCGCCTCTTTTCATTTCCCCACAGAAATGACGCCGCCGAATCTGACATGCGCGAGCAAAATGTTAATCAAACAAACCCCATTTCTGCTCAACAGCTAAACCAAACAAACGGGCCTCAACTTTCCCATTCAAGTCAAGAATGACAGCGTAACACAACACAACAGCGGGCGAACGCAGCGCTTCTTTATTCAGGGAACGTCAGCCGAGCGCCATTCTGTTGAAAATATCAACTTCAGATGTTGAGGGGAGGAAAGAAGACGGGCGTTTTGTCTGCCTTTGTTGGCTCGGGCTTGATATGCCGCGTGAGCCTTTCAAGCCATTTGTTAGACTCAATTTCTTCCTCTGTTACATCTGCAGATTACGTTTCAAGCAAACAACCAGCAACATGAAGGCACAGAAGCGCTATTATGGTGAGAGAATGACAACTTGCATAGGTGGAGAGCAGGCGGAAATACAAGAGAAGAATGGAGAGAAAAAAAGAGTTGATGTAAAGAAGCCGGGGAGATTGGAAAGAGGCGGAGAGAGAAGTGATGAGATACTACAGTGATGGGATGTATGCGTGTGTGTGTGTGTGTGTGTGTGTTGTAAATGCATGTAGGATATGCAAATCCAGCTGCTTTGATTCTCGGCCTTAAACATAGTCGCCCTCTTGTTGTTTTCTTTAAGTCTCCATCTCGGTTTTTCATGTCTCTGCTGCAGGTTTCTTCTTCTGGAAACGTCACAGAAAGTTTCAGACGAACCTGAAACTCATTTATATGATCACACACGGTCCACATCTGAATATCCATGTAACAGTGCCCGACAAGAAGCAGCATGGGTTTGACTAACCGGCCTGTGAAACAGCAGAACTGGGCTCAAAGTAACTAAAACGGGAGCTAAAGCTGCTGCTGTAAAAACATCCATGTTTTTCTGTCCATAAAAAAAGACGTTTGAACGCACCAATGAGAGAAAAGTCATTAAGAGAGGAGTTCAAAGTGCTGGAATAATAGTTAGAGGAGTTATCTAGTTATCCTGGCTAATCTTCATAGTTCAGTGTAGCCGAAACAGACTCAGCTGAACAGCTGAGAAACGTCCTGAAGCTGCTGGAGAACTCGTATATAAATAAAGAGATGTTTGCATTTCTTCTGTAGGCTGGAAATATGCCGTCACAGCAGATATACTGTCACAGAAACAGAATCTCAGAGACTGGTGGTGGTGAGATCTCACTCGGTTAAACTTAAACCCGACCTGGCTCGGTTAAACTTAAACCCGACCTGGCTCAGTTAAACTTAAACCCGACCTGGCTCCATATTCTGCAGCTCTACATGATGAGCTGCAGCAGACTGCCGAGGCGTTCCTGCTGCCCAAAGCCTCGACTGCTTTAACCTAGATCGCCATCTAGTGATCAGGTCCAGTACACCACACCATCCTCCACACACACACACACACACACACACACACACACACACACTCGAACACTGACTGTCTGTGAGGCATTTTCAGGATTTCTAAGTGTTTAAGACAAACGCTCTTTTGTCCTGACATCTTTTATAATCAGTTACACATTTTTCATCTCATGGTGAAAATATGACTTTGATGACGATCAATACGTCCTCGTCGCTGCTGCTGACAGTTAAATTACTGATTTCCATAATTTGTTTTCAGGAAGTAAACAATAGACACTGAGCGCTGTAACCTGTATGACTGCGAGTGTATCTGCTTCCTGTTAGAGCTGCTTTCAGGCTCCAGACCAGTTTCATATTTCTTAATTTAAACATTTTCCTTATGTGGATTTGAATAGATCAGGTACTGCAGCTTATATCATGTCAATCCTAAACATAACGTCACTTTAGTTTGTTTCTGGTGTTTGTTGTCACTCTTATATTCCTGGTTTGTAAAAAAAAAAATGAATTTTTTATGGATTTTTATTCATGTAAATTTGAATGCAGCTTTTTTTGGTCTTAAAACTACAAAACACAACCTGTTCTTTTGTAGTAAAATGATTCCTGGTTTATGAAATAAAACAGATTTTTATTAATGTAGTTTTGGTTGTATCATGTCATTCCTGTCTCCACAGTATAACGTTATTTTGTCAATGCGATTTGAATGGAGCTCAAACTGCAGCTTGTTATTTACAGTCTCACATCTGCAAAATAAAACCTTCATTTTCACTTTTTATAAATGCAGTTTTGAATGCAGCTCAAGCTGTAGCCAGTCAAGTCATTATTCATGCAGTTTTAAATAGGATAAGATATACTTTATTAATCCCTCGATGCTGCACAAACTGCAGCGTGTATCATGTCAGTCCTGAACACAATCTTAGTTTTTGTTTCTTCGTTATTCGTTCTCCAAAAAATATTTGCGGTTTATGAAACAACAAAAAAATGAATGTAAATATGAATGGAGCTCAAAGTGTAGTTTGTTTCTGTGTCACAGTTTATCTGCAGAATAAAAGCTCATTTTTATTTCCTCAATGCAGTTTTGAATAGATCACATTCTGCAGCTTGTATTTCATCAACGCAGCTTCATTTTTTTTAAAATGTATTTTTGAATAGTTGAGATAAATTATTTTTGTTTGTTTGTTGTCTGTAGTTCAAGCTGCAGTCTGTTTGTGTTGCTTCACATTGTCACAGCAAAATAAAACCTTATTTTTAAAACTGCAGCTTGTTTTTGTTTCATAATTTCAGACTCGCTCTTTGTTTTTATTCATCGTTTGAAACGTCACACACACACTTCATTTAAAGAGACTTTATGTATGTGCTGATGCATATGTTCGCCCGAGTGTACATATATATGCCTCAACTGTATTTATGCACATACCTCCTTGTGTGTGTGTGTGTGTGTGTGTGTGTGTGTGTGTGTGAGTGTGTGTGAGTGTGTGCAGAGGCCATGTGCCTCACCTCTCTATAATGAAATCATGCGGGTCAGTGAGGCCGGCGAGGCTCGGGCAGGTCACCCAACAGATCGGAACTAAGCTGCTTTGACCCGGCCTGGTACTGCATGCCAAACACACACACACACACACACACACACACACCGTACATACACAGTGCTTACAGCACAATGAAACCACTGTACAGAGGAGAGATGGGTGTGTGTGTGTGTGGTAATGATTAAACACACACACAGGACGAACGATTCTTTTTATTTGGCTCCAAAACTAATAAAAGCGATCAGGGGACGTCGTCCTTTACAGGCGGTTTGAACGACGACGTGGTGGAATGAAATCAAACGACAGACGCGTCTGTAAACGCTGAAATGCTACATTAGATTACAGTAGAGCAAGTCGTGTTTGAGCCGGGTTATTACGGAGGAAGCTTTAATCATTTCTCTTCTATTAGCTGCTGCTCGTATCGCCCAGGGACTTCCATTAGAATTAAATTAAACAGTGGAAATGTAAATATTGACAACATATGCATAATTATTTATTCCACAAGCAACAAGATCAGAAAATTATTGCTACAGCGTCGTATTAATATGAAAACAGAAACATTTGCATCCGCTGCTAATAAAAATGCAAATCACATGACAGAGCAAATAACAACAACAATAATGTCGGATATCATAAATATTATGAACGTCCACTCCTGATCTCTACTTCAAACCCGGCCACAGGTCAAAGGTCAGCGCCCGCCCTCCTCAGAGGATAATCAATTACCAGAAGCCGATCGCCGCCGTCATGTTCCCGCTCCAGCACGTCGGCCCCCCCATAAATCTGAATGTAAAACAAGCGCACCCGCGCGGGGTTAAACACGTAATTAGCCACGACAAGTGAATATGAGGAGCAGACTTTAGTCGGGAAGAGAGGCGATGGTAATGCGGAGGAGACTTCACGGAGGCCCCTGCGAGGCATCGAGACGGGACGAGGAGGAGGAGGAGGAGGAGGTGGAGGAGGAGGAGGAGGGTGAAGAAGATTTCACTTGCAGATATTAGAAATGCAATTGTCTTCTGCAGACGGAGCGTCGGTCTGGAAATTGACTTTTTCATTATTCAGTTAGTGCAATAATTAAATATTCGATGCCCTGGGTTTGGTGAAGCTACTGAACCACGCCGCGGATATTTAACCGGGCCTGACAGATGTTTTAAATAATGTTTATTTATCAATACTAATATAAACTGCCCTAAACTGTCGCTCTCCTGTGACCTGCTGACGAGTTCTGCAGGCTTTGCATCAGCAAGTCGAACCGACATGAGGAGAAGAAGAAGAAGAAGTAGAAGAAGAAGAAGAAGAAACTTCCAGAACTCATAAATCACGTGTCACCCCGTCTGATTGGCCGATCCGACTTCCGGTGATTCAAACTGAAGCGGCGAGCGGCCTCGCTCGTCCACACGACCCAAATGTATAAATTAATAAATGAATACGTGAACAAACATCCACACAGATGAATTAATACATAAACACACAGACATATTTATTCATTATCTCCATGGCAACGCATTTTCTCCGGCCCCGGCAGATGTGAGAGGGGAAAAATATCATTATACAATAATTAGACTTTCCATCGGCGGTTAGCAAATGTGAAATATTCTATGTATTTACATCTGAAAATGTCAATCCTGTTCAATATCACGGCGGTGATTTGCAAGTCAGAAGACCCGTGAAGGGCGAGGATAAAAGGCAAAAAGGAACGAGGCGAGCGCAGAAGGTGTGTGAGCGGGCGCGAGGCGAGGCCGACGGACGGCGCTCGGCGAGGTCGTCCCTCGTGGCTTTCATGCGGGTGAGTACTCTTGTCTCCGCGCTCTCCTCGTGTTTCATATTGGAACGTATCACCAAACGTTTACCTCGGACACTTTGAACTGCCATGTGCTTCCTCACTATATGCGCCTGAGCGTAGGGCCCCGAGGGGCCGCGCTCGACCTTTACTCCCCCCGATCTCGCCGTAAAGTAACATGTCCACTCCAAAGAGGCGAACAGAGCGGACTCCAACGCTCTCAGCACTGGAACAATGCGCTTCCTTCCTTTGGATCTTTTGAATCTATTTGCATTGGCAACAGGTAGCGGCGGCGCTCGATACGGGGCCCCATAAAGAGAGAAAGAGTTAGAAATTCATCTGCTCCTTCACATCAGAGATCTGCAGCCGGCTCAACGAGGGTGGAGGGGGGGACAAAGTGGTGGAGTGCTTTTGTTGACGGGCTCCCCAACAACTTCCAGCGATCCTTCATCGGCTGCGTTTGATGGACGTCTGAGCACCACTTGTGAAAAAGTGTGGGGGAGGGTGGCGGGCGGGGGCACGGGGTGTCAGCGCGGGGACTGATGGAGTGCATTGAAAAAAATAAACAAATCAGAAACAATTAAGTGTGAACTCTCATGGAATATTCATAGGCGGCGAGCAGCAGCAGCCTCTGCGTGACAAGCCATCACGCCACCTTTTTTTTCTCCATCTCCATGTCCTGCACACATGGAGATGTGCCTGCCACTTAAATCAAATTAGTCATTAGCAAATTGAATCAACAATTAGAGCAAAAGAGCTACATGGCATTAGCGTCAGCTCAGTCAGGAGTTTTTCCTGCGGTCCGGCTCCTCCGCGGTGCGTTCAAAGTCCGGACTGTAGCTCAGGGCCGTCCTTCCTGCCACGGTCACCTAGCATCAGCATGTCACTCTGTGTGTCTGTGTTTTGTTGTGTGGCGGCTGACCTCGCCGCCTCTTCTGGATTATTCGTATCGACGTTTCTCACTCCGACCGCGGCTGTTTTAGTTAGAGGCTGTCACAAACATTGCTGGCGGAAATGGAAGTATCCTCATTATGCAAATGTCCGGCTCCACTGATGGCTCGTTCTGTTTTGTAAATTGCATCCCTCCGTTTGTCAGGAGTCAAATTGTGTTTGAGTAACTTCAGAGAAATTGTCACAAGATTTTCAATTTGGCAGTTTAGTGAGGACGAACACAGATGTGTGTCTTCACTTTAAAACTGGAGCGTGTTGTTGTGGGACATTATTTTACAAGTGCAAAGTGTGAGAGAATTCATTTCACATATAAAATATGATAAGCAGCGGCGGTTAGCGTATATTTTGAAATGATTGTCTGCTCCTCCGACAGAGTTGACGGGGCGTCCTCCGTTAATAATCGTGTTTAGGAGCGATCTCCTCTGAAGCCGCATGAATAACCTGATAATTGTAAATCTGATTTGTAAATTTCCTTTTTGGAGTCGAGGATTGCTCGCACGCATCGTCGTTGAGTTCATGAATAAAAACCTGATCAGGGTTTGAACTGGAACTTTAGAGAAATGAAATTTAACTCTTCATCGTATAAAAAACGGAAACCTTTAATCCTTTAAGGCCAAAAAACTCTTTAAAACTTGATCAATGCTCGCAGGAGAACTTCCTAACCTCGGTCTTATAACAGCGAACGCTGAGCTTGCACTTTAAAACTAAAAATGAAACTGAAAATAAATATGGAGCTGCGGATGCAAGCAGCTCTGTCAGCACGGGTCAATAGAAATCCACTTTACAGGATGCAATTTCAAACAAAACTTCTTTAACAAGTTTCCTCCCTGAATTAAGGAAGTCTCCGAGAGGCTTGGAGGGATCAGAGAGGACTCGTGTTGATCTCAAACCTCGGCGATCTCTGCGTCTGCTTCACTTACAGGCCTCCGTCAAACTGCATCCAGAGCGAGCGACGCCAATAAACCCGCTTCAGATTTGGCAAAACGCAGGACTCTGTTGTCGCCCGCTAACCCCTCCGTCATTGTTACAGCAGCGAGGAGTGGGAAAGGAAACGCGACGCCTTAACATCTCTGACAGCAACAAAATAAATGGCGCCTGGCTACTTACTGCTGTAGACAAGCCAACACACACACACAAGAAAAGAAAAAAAAAGGAGAAAGCGAAAAAAAAAAAAGTCAGGGTCGATTTTAATATTCATGAATTTTCTACCACCAGCTCAGTTCAGCAGTTTCGATTAAGCATTAATTAGGAGCCAGAGGGGAAACCAAACAAAAATAAGGAGCTGAATGACTAATGAAGGTGCTGGAGATGTGGGTAGACTGCCATGCCACTAATGGTTTGGTGTTATGGGTGCTACATGGGCAGGAGTGCCAGCGGATGTGGGCGGCTAGACGCACCTCTGCCCACACCAGAGATCACACTCTGCTGGGAAGAGAGAAAAAAAACTCTGGCCGTGGAAGAAGAAGAATAACATAACTCGCCTCCAAACAGCGAGCAACCGCTGCTTTTTCCTCTCCGTCAGAAAAACTCCAAAGTCCTCTGGGTGATGGGAAATTCCTACAATCTGGATTTCCAAACCAGATGGATAAACTTAAAAACGTGCACGCCGAGGTCAAAGTGCACCGCCACCTCCGCACGCCACACGCAGCAAAGTGTGAAGAAGTGCTGTAAAACTTCACACGAGGAGTGAAAGGGTCGAATCGATCGGGCGATTTTAGGTTTCATACAGAAACGATGAATTCCAGCCTTAACAATAAAGAAAATGAAACATAAGCAAGCGGCTGCAATTTAAAATAATCTGGCTCTGTGTTCAAATGTTGTTGGACAAACTACAAAAAATTTAAGTTGTTTGAATTTGGTGACAAAGCTGCACTGTAAAAAAAACAAAAACAAAAAAAAGGTTTTTGTCCATCAGAAGAAATGTACATGTACAAATAAAGGTTTCACTATTAAATAAAGTGTTTTACTGTAAACATGTTAAAAAAAACTGTACTGTTCATTTCACATTTAAGGTTTTATTTCATATTTTATCGTGAAAATATTTTTTTTTCACTTAAAGAAATGCTGTTGCCATATAAGTATAGACACTGCCTTGAAATATTAGTGTTTTACTGTTTAATCAACAGCCTCTAATATAAAATACAACTTTATTCTGTATAAATTCCTTTAAAATTCTGTATTAACAAAGATTTTTCCATTAAACATGACTGTGTTTTACTGTACACTGTAAAACAACTGTTGTTTCTAAGGTAACTATTATGGAGTAACTTTCCTCTGCTATGACATTAAAAGGTTATTAGTATTGTTGATTTCATGTTTAAGGTTGATGTTTTAATCCATATTTTACTGTATAAATACGTATTTTCATCAAAGAAACGCTGTTTTGCCGTATAATAGACACTAAGGTATTGCCATTAAATATCAGTGTTTTACTGTAAAATACTTTAAAGACTTTCCTCTGTGTAAATTCCCTTAAAATTCTGTATGAATAAAGCTTTTTCCATTAAATATGACAGAAGTGTTTTACTGACAAATAGCTGCATCAGTGTAATATTTTAAGTTTTTTAAATAATACCAGAGACATCTCTGTTTTATGGAGATTTACTATGAATATTTAATGCCATGGTGACCTTTAGAAAAGAAAATATAACTATTATCACCATCTTTAACATTATTATGGTTTTTATTTATATTGTTCTTTTAATTTCATCAGTGCAAACAGCAGCTGCAGGATGACTTACACTGCATGCAAGTAAAACAGTGTATTATAATTAAATGCAGTGTCAAATACTGATGCTTTAAGTACAAATTATATTAAATTTTACAGTTTATTAAATTGGATTTTATGCTAACACCAGACAAACAACATTATTAGTTCATGAATTAGAGTTAATTTAGTTAGAGGAGAAATAATAACATAAAATACATATTTATTTTTCAATAAATAGACTGAGTTATATCAGATTATTAAAGATGTTAATTTCTATTACAGCTGTATTTATTATTCCTACATAAAGTCAAACAGCCCTCAGGTTTGTTGAATATGTCAGCACTAATATGAAGCTTAATTATTAGGGTGCTTCATGCATTTACAAGAACACTGTAATGTATATGTATGATTGTGGATAAACAGCATAAATATGAATCCGGCATAACATTTTCATTCATTATTGTCATGACTCCAAAATGTCAGCCAGGGCACGATTTACATCACATAAATAATATTATGATACAAAATAAAAAAGAGAGTTCGAGTGAAGCAAAGTTTAAATATTATTTTTCTTCTGGGTTTTATTTTTATTGGCACTTTATGAAAAAGTGGAGAGGGGAATAATAATCCGGTTCAGGAACAGAGGAGGAGGTTATCTTTACTTTTATCTGTTTGAGGAAAGGCTTTGCAGCCTCCTCTCTCCGTAAAACAAGGATAAAGGGAACACGGAGAAAAATAAATGATATTGTTACAGAGGTATTATCCTTAAGCCTGCCCATGATATTTGAATTGTATTGGTGAATTGTAATCAGGTATTTTAGCTTAGCGCTTAGCGCCGGTCTCGGCGTCGAACGCCTACCATCTGGTATTGGACGACAGCGTGACAGACAGAGGGGGGCCGGCGGAGGAGGAGGTGGAGGAGGAGGTGGAGGAGGAGGTGGAGGCAAGTCTGAGAGAGGAAGCCGTTATCCGAGTGAAAAGCCGGCTGACTTTAGTTTCCACAATCTCTAAATCTACACATTGTAATGTAAGTCCACAGACAGGAAGCCCAGAGCAAACAGTGTCTGTACGGCCTCGCATGAGGCTGCAGATCCTCCAATCAGGGAGCAGAAAGTTGGAGACTTTGGCGAGGCTTTGTTCGCTCCGGGTAGGTGAGGAACAGAAAGAAACAGTGTTTAAGTTATCGGATGTTAAAGCCCCCGAACATGTTTTCATTATTCTGTCTTCACGTGTTACACGGGGTGAGCTTGTTTTCTTTTTAAATGAAACTAATGAACGCGGCGGGACGGGAGGAGACACACAAACACACCTGATAGGACGACAAAGGTTAACAAACTTTTAGATTTTAACACTTTAAAGATCAATTCATCAAATTACCGACTGACACCCAGAGAATTGAAGACGTTCAGTTCGCATAAAGACTCAAATATGAATCATACTTCGCCTCAAAAACAACATTTGTTTCACATAAATGAGCCTGTTTCAGCTTCGATATGCGTCTGTGCTCGTTTAGCTTTGCTGCTTTGATGAAGTATAAGAATCTAAGTGTGCAGCACATGAACATCTCGTTTCAAACCCAACGATCAGCTGCAGAGCTGCACGATCTGAAGGATGCACGGACTCGGTTTCATTTCTGCAGACGCTAAAACGAAGCTTTAAAAAGAGCCTCGCTCTTCTAACACGTATATCTGCTCTTCCTCGTTGGTGCCTCACAGAGAAGCAGACAGAGGAGCTCATCTGTACCTCCGGGCGCTGTGGTTTGACCCCTGTGACCTCTTGGCCCCGTCTAATGAGAACTCTTGTTTCCGTTGACGACGAGAGAGTCCTGCTGTCGGCCCCGCGACTGAATCATCGCAGCAGCGGCGGCGGCTCGAGTGCTCGTCACCCGCTTCACTCTGCCAGAACAGAGCGGAGCTCGGAGAGCACTGTGTGCTTTCTGTTTGGAGGTTGTGCAGAAAAACTGAAGCCACCAAACGGCGTCAAGCTTTTGTTACATGAACTCCCCTTCACGGGCTCGGCTAACGCTTTACATTTGTTCTCGTGGAAGCGAACCTGAATTGAACATCTTATCTGGTCAGCGAGGGTCAAACACGGAGAATAACACTGATTATCAGCAACACTCCGGGTGAGCCCTAACAATTAACAAAAGGAAGTGTGTGTGTGTTCGACGGAGGAGGGGTGAAGTTTTCTTTTCTTTCTCTGCCTCGCCACCTATCACAATTCATTACTACAAATTAGGGTTCAATAAAATTGCTATTCAGAGATAATTAGGAGTTTGCGGCGGAGGAGGAGGAGGAGGAAGGGTGAGGTAAGAGGAGGGGGGAGGAGGTTCCACATGTCATCCTGACCCAAACCAACAAACCAAAGAGGTCTGCAGCTGGGGCAAGTGAAGTGAGACCCCCGATCCGCCACCAACGAGACCCCGAAAACCAGCGCACAAAAACACTTTCTCCCCCCGCCGTCCTCTCACCTGCTGAGCTGGGAGCCGCTCCAAATTAAACAAATTATTTCAGGCCTCTTTCTTTCAGCCTCCCCCTTCAATAAAAAAAGCAACGGCTCACCGACAAACAGTGGTCCCACATAAGGACGGCGGCTAATAAGGCTGTGTGTGTGTGTGTGTGTGTGTGTGTGAGTGGCTGTCTAAGTGCCTGCATATGTGCACCGCGCTGAAGAAGGTTTGTCTTTCATTAATTAACACTTTCCTTACCCATCTCCGCATCGGGAGAAGGAGTGAAATATTTGTCGGGGTGACAGAATTTGCCTGAGAGCGGTTAAATTTAATTAAGACGCAGAGCTTCTTTTGTATGAATTCATTCTTAATTATTAAAATAAATTAGTCATTTGATGTGCGAGCAACAGGCCTCAGATCTGTTGCTGCTTTAAATTGTTTTTCTTCTACAACAATGACAAAAAGTGAACGCCGAGTTTCTCTCCATAAATAATTAATAGACCCTCTGATTGAAAATATTTAAGTGCACCATCGAATCAGTGCAGAGCGCCGCTCCTCAATGTTTTATCCTCTTCTCAAGATCGTCCTCTTCACTCAACAACTCTTTATTCGACAGCCGAGCGCCGCGGTTTTAAGATTCAAGTGAATTATTCGCAATAAAATACAAGGCTCGTCCTCTCGAAGGACGCGGAGAGTTTAAAGTTTGACATGTTGGGTTCATTTGTTCATATTGTTGACTGATGCATTAAAACCTGTTTCAGCTTTATTGTTTTAGAAATGTTAACTGACTTTATTCAATTGATATTTTAACATACAGGTAAATAATTCAGACAGTTTTCTTCTGCAGTTTGCATCAGATACGCTGGTCTAAATGTTTATTTATGTACTATAAAGAACATTTTGCATTGAAGCTTGATGTCTAAATATGATTAGCTGTGTTTGTCATTTAGCTTTAAAACTTTAAAACTGACACTAGAACAAAACAAACATTAGCTTGAAATAAAACCAGAAAAAAATACAAAATAAAAAATAAAAAAAATTGCTGTAGCTTCTGTTTGTAGCTCCAGGAGCTAACTTTAGCACATCATGAACATTTATCACTTTAGCACGATGATTAGCTTTTTTTAATTCAGCTTATTAAAAACTAAAACCTCTACGTTGGCCGTTTTTGTGTGTCCACGTCACTGCAGATTTATTTATTTATTTGTTTATCAGACGCAGATCTAAATGTGATTTAAAAACACACTGACCACAAACAAACATAAATGAAACGTTGTGATGTGTTCACTGCTTTGGCTTCTGTTAGTGACATTCAGCTGCTCCGCTGGACCTGTCAACTTTAACTGTTTTCTCTCATGGCTGTTTGTGCCCTCCATCCTCCTCCACCTCCTCCATCCTCCTCCTCCTCCTCCAGCTGCCTGCGTGTGACTCTGGCTGCAGCCCGAGCGCCACTGGAGGGGCCGTGTGAACCGGCCAGTCCGGTCACCTCGCATCAGTGTCGGGCTGGAATGTGCCGTGGCCCTGGCCTTGGACGGGGACACCACTCTGGGGGCTGGTGGTGGTGGGGGTGTGGTGGTGGTGGTTGGCGGCTGAGCAGGTGCTCGGTTAGGAAATAATGTTGATGTCACGTCCCCGCGATCCTTTGTGGTCGGTGGGGGGACATGGACACCAAGGGACACAGAGAGCCTGTGGGTGTGCCTCTCTAGAGGTCACCGTGCCAGATCACAATCACACTGTGAGCCTTTACTTATTAAGTGGCTTTCTGTGCACCCGATGGTTAGCCAGCGCTACACGACAACCAAGCCTGTTCGCTCGCACAAAAAGACCCCGGTAAAGAGATACCGGCCCGCTATTGAGACAGCCACTCTGCTGTTGTGTTTGTCCCTGCTACCACCAGCCACCGTGAACAAATATGGCACATGATACCAGAGGTGTAGCATTCCTTCCCCCTTCCCTTCTCCACTCCTTGTTGAAAGAAGTCCTTTACACACCAAACAGAGCATCGCAGACTCTCTGATCAGCAATTATGCACTTTAGAGGTATTAAATACAGCTGACGGGAGGGGGGACAGGGGGCCTCCAGGGACCACCAACAGTCCGTAAATACACTTCTCTGCTGCAAATGAAAGGAAGAGACCTGCCACTTGTAGACATTATTCATGCATTAAATGTAACGTCTGGGTAAAACAATTATGCCGCATATATTTCAGCTTTATTTACTGCGTCTCGTCTCGTCTGACAAGTTACTCGCCGAGCCTCGTTTGTGTTGTGGATCTATATTTATCACCAGCGCGGGTCACAGATCACCCATTTCTAAGTGGTGAACTGGCACAAAAGATTATCATCAATTAATATGCCATAATAAGTGGGTTCACTTTCATATTCGCTGTGTGCATTTGTCTTTTAAAGTGATCCGGTTTGGCAAATCGAGCCGCCTCTCCTCTAATATATGCTAATGTGAGTAAAAAACACTCTGGGTCGTCTCTGAGGAATAAGAATCCATATCGGGATTCATACCAGCGTCGAGAAAAGTTCTCCAGCAGCCAGGATGCCTCACCAAACTTCACGTTGTTTCCCAAAAGTTGAAGCCTGGTGAGCAGCCAGAGCGTCTGATTATTCAAACCGAGGTCCTGACACCAGTTTATGTCTGAATTACATTAACTCGCATGGAACTCCTCTTCAGCTGTGAGAAGGAATTGTTAATAATCACCCCAAACTCAGCAGCGTTGGCTACCCTCGACGTCCTTTGGATATTCCATGTGACCCAGTTCATTCACCCAGCTGCACCCCACACGCAATAAAGATATCAGCTGTTAGAGGAAGAAGATACGTGTAAAAAAAAAAATCACACTACTGCATGTGAAAGAAGCTTCAATTAACTGAAACTGATGCTATCGCCCGTCCTGCTTTGTGTTTTTGTTGCACCTTTGTTGGCAGTGGGGAGGTTTGCAAAGTTTCTCGGCTGCTTTTAAAAGATGCACGACAATTCAGGTCTTCGACGAATCTTAAAAAGGTTCTTATTTATTTTAAAAAAATAAAACTTAAATTGACCAAATCTGACCAAGTTAACAAAGTCTGGCAGGCAGATCGCTGCTGGTGGGGTTTGAAGTCGCGTGGAGGATGAACGTCAGGGTTACGAGGAGAAATCAGGGTTGTAGATGGATCGAGGAGTTCAGAGAAGGACCGGTGTCGGCTGGTGGTGACAGGACGACGGTAGAGAACTATGAGGAATTCAAGAACCATCTCTTCATCGCTTCGGCACCATACTGGTGTAGCTTCGTTATGTTTCTCTTCAGACCTTTTGGTGTTAACTTGATGTTCGATGTTATCTAACAACCTTTGTGGATCACACGTTAGATCTCGTAACCTTTGATGACTTTGGTTAAAGACTTCCAGAAACAAAGTTTTAACAGATGCTAAGCTCTGGCCTCCCACCAGCACAAGTCAACATCTTCAAACTCTGTCCTACATGAAGACAGTGCAGCTTGTTGAGCGGCGAGGCCTCTCGAAGTGCACTCTGCAGTTAGTGCGGCACTCCAGCTGCACGGTAGCTGAAGCACCCTGGGCGAGAGGGCTTAAAGGACGGCGTGAGTGACGCAGCGCCTCGGCGAGGAGAAGGGGAAGTGACAGGAGACAGTTGCTACACACTGTGTCAGGCTGGCGGTGTCACACCTGGCAGCTGTCAATCACCGCCGCGCTCCCGAACACCTCGCTTCCCTGATATCGCCGGAGCCGCTGCCAAACATGCCTTGAGTGGTGTCATCCATCCACACATGAGCACTGGCTTCACTCTGACTGCACTCATCCTGTCACTGCAAGTCAGAGACGAGGGGAGAGGAAGAAGGGGGGATAGAAAGAGGGGAGAGAGAGGGAGGGAAGCATCCATCTATTTACATATGGAAAGGTCACAAATAGCCTGCAGGCACTGTGCTAATTAGAGAACGTGGTAAAAAAACTCCAAAGATAAATTGAAAGACAAAAATGGAGAGTTATCTAAGTATGCTGGCGTAATGAAAGTGTTGATAAGGTGAATGAAAGGAGAAAGGAAGTGGCTGAACCCCACAGGAGGTAGAAGGTGGAAACCCGAAACACAAAGTTTGAATCTGAAACCACGGCGTGGTCTTTAAAATCCTCTCAGGAATCATCGATTCACGTCGGGGCTCTGCGACCGACCTCCAACGGTCCCGGCGATGATGTAGCTTCAGCTCGGCGTGTTTCGCACAGGTCTCCACCGGCAGACGTTGACCATATGATGGTGTTGGTGTGTGATCTCCCTTAGCCAGATAAGCGAATCAACCTTTATAATTCATTGTGACAAGCTGACAGGGAAAATGAGTGTAAAATTTTATACTTACATGAATTTTTGTGTCACGACGCCGTCTGGTGCGCTTGTTTTTCTGCCCTGGCCATAGCCGAGGGCTCCTTCCTCTGCGGGCGCTTCACGGACTTTGTTTCCAGGCCTTCAGACACATCGCCCTTCGCCCTAGTGAATTTGCTGATTAATTTTGGATGCTCCCCTTAATTAACACCCCAAAGGAAAAGTGTAGATTTCCTAGCCTGCCTTTGCTGCGGAACAAACAAAAAATGAGAGAGTCTGAAGAAGGATGACCTCGGGGAGACAGACGTGCTGATGTCCAAAATGACATTACAGGAGCGATGTGAAGGCCCCATGATGCCGAGCCTAGACCTGGACATGGGCGATGCCTCAGGAGCTCCCAGGCCTTTTAATCAGCGGCTGGAAACGAGCTCCCTATTAGTCTCATTTCATTTGCTTTAGCGTCGGTGGAGAAGCAGGCCTCGCATGATGCCACCCGACGCCTGAAACATGCTGTTCTTGTGCCAGTGCTGGTGCCGCCTCCGGCCCACGGTCATTAATTGGTGCCACTCTCTTACTTCCAGTGAAATTGGCAGATGACGGACATTTCTTTCTCTTTTTATTCCCCCTCTCCCCAACATCAGAGTGGATTTCACTAATTGGGTTGAATGGCGCCCATCTCGTCTTGTGACAGCCACGCAGGATGCATGAGAAGCTGCGGGCAGCTTGGAGAGCTCTCACCCGCCACGCCATGCCAGCTCGGGAAGACACGCCGGCAGGAGGCGGCGGCGAGGGCGGCGGGGGGGTGGTACACACTGAGACAAAAGAGCACAGCGAGAGATCGCACACTCACTTTTTCAGAGAGACCTTGAACAAACAAACTTGCACTTTGTCTCGCTGAGGGCGAGAAGGAGACGCACATCATCAGTCAACCAGAAGGTAGCAAATCAGCTCAGGAAAACACTCGGGGTAGGAGTCCTCGGAGACTTTCTGTGTCTCCTTGGCCTGTGTGTCGTCAGTACTTCACTTTGAATGGGTAATAAAAAGGTTGAAGTGAACACAAATAGCAACGTGGACGAACAGGAGGCCACAAATCCACGGTTTGTGTTCATAAACTCAATTTCTCATCATGTTTGGACGTCTGGACTCTTCAAATGAATTAAATGTGAATTAAATACTTACATAATTGAGGACTAATACAGTGTCCAATTAGGGCCATTAAAAGCACATCCGATCCACCAGCCTCCAGTAAAACAGACATGGATGTTTGAGCAGGTCGTCTCAGCTCCATGCTGGACAATTGTCCACTTTGTGTTCGCGGAGATTCTGGGAGGGGAGGGGAAGAAAAGAAAAAAAAGCAGAATTCCTGTTACAAAAGGACAAGAAGTGCAGGTGTAATTGGGATATTTGGGAGTGTCTAGTTTCAGGACCCATCAGAGCTGCAGTGAAATGAAGCCTGTAAGACTAGAGCAGGAGAGGCTGCCCTCTCGCTCGCCTCACCGTCTCACTTTTTCGTCGACTCTCTCTGTTGCATCACCCGCCTCACCTTCTCCATCCTTTCTGCTTCACTTTCTTCACATTCTCTCCATTCTTTTTGGATAGGTTCCTTCCCCTCTTTCTTTCTGACACCGGCCCTCCACTCGGCAATGATAGCAGCTTGATCGGGCGGGTATGGGTAACAAATGAGATCAATTAACGTGTCCAAGAGGGGCACCTACCCGAGAGTCCGGTTGCACTAAACGATCTCCTCATCTTTTGTTTCCCTCCGCGGGATTCCATTTGCAACCTCATCACTTTCCCGTCCCCGAACAACGGAGACGATTGTTCCACCCAACCCTTAATGGGGAAGGCCCAAGAAAGGCCTGGCCTCTTACCCTGGCAGCCTATGTATCTTTACTATCAGGACTCCGACTCTGGACAGGAGGGCAACCTCGCTCGAAATGAATCCTCGTCCCCCTCCACAAGAACTCGCCCTCTCTCCCCCGTGTCGACTTCACGGGACATCAACAGGCTCGATTTGTAGCAAATTTGTTGCTTTAATTGGACAACTTTGGCACTAACAAGGAGCTGATTGAGCTCAATAATGGCGCTGTTGACGGTAGAAGGAGGCCAGAGCTGCATTACAACCTCAGATTACACACGTCTTTAGCGAGGGGAGACGGATGTTTCAAACAGGTATATCACACGCGTCAACGCCGAATGAGATGTCAAATCAATCCTCCAACAGACGTTGTACGTTTTTTCCAATATTCAACATCCTCTTATTTTTGACAAATTGACGGCCACTCTCGCAAATTTCATCCCTCCTAAATATTACAGGCAACTCGACGGAGAGAGATGGGATAACTGAGTGAAGGTCTGCAGAGAGAAATCACAGAAATAGGGGCAATTATCATGAGTTAGAGAGACGGAGGGGAGCGAGCGCTGTGATGGCAACCATCGAACCCTCCGTGAGCGTTCGTTTAAATCTGCTTGATGAATGTGATGTTCGCTCCTTCGTCTGTCCGCAGCGGTTAGACGGGGATTGTTTACTATAACCTTGTAATCAACCTGGCTTGGTTTGACAGCTCACCATTACCCCGTGATAACAGGTCTGCTGCAATTTGTCCCCCAGAAAGAAAATATATATATTTAAAAAAAACTCTTCTCTGATGCCTTATTGATGGAGCACCGGCCCCGTTATCTTTGTGCGTAATTTGTTTTCAAGAACTGTGATTTACATTTCAGTGGGATTACACCTTTTAATGCTACACGCCGGCGAGAAGTGGGCAGCCGCTGAATACTCCACATCTCCACCACAGGAGGAGGAAGAGGGATGGAGGGACGGGAGGGGGTTCAAACGATGCATTTCCAAGTCCTCAAGTGGAGAGGATTACAATTACAATTAAAAATCAAAAGGCCTGTGTGTCCATCAAACGACTGCCCATAACCCTTTGTGTACCTACTGCCAAATAATTGTGGCTAGTGGAGGGTTGGCAGATGCAAAACGCTTTCCAGCTTTAATTGTGGTGTATTACCGGAGCTCGTTCATCGGGGATATTATGCAATAAGTGTTATTTCAGGCAAGAATGCAGCTTTCTAAATGGCATGCTAATGTGAGTCCCTTTTGGCAGCATGTTAAAGAAAATCCATGCATCACCATTAAAAAGAAAAAAAAAAACACACACAACAGGCGCTGGAGGAGGAGGCCAGTGGCAAAGTTCAATCATCTTGTTTTGGATGTCGCCTGGATGTAGTACAACAAAGTTCAGCTCGAGTCCAGCTGTCACAGAGGAGGACGCAGCACAGGTAGATGAATAAAATAAACAGCTGATCACGTTTAATTACCAGAAACTCTGCGTGAATCTATATCACCTAAAAATATAACATCTTTTTATTTCCACCCGTAGCTCCACCTCCCCCTCCGCCCTCCACATGCATCCTAATCATGTGCATTATTTCAGCAATTCAGACGACAGCATTTTACATAATTCTTTGTTTATTCATTTCTTCCTTAAACAGTCGGTAAAATTATGTAAAACAAGCTCTCGCCGGCGCTCGGCGCGTGTAATAAAATGCATGTTATTCCAACACGTTGGCTCACTTGGAGGCAGAGTGTCCCATTTAAATGAGAATTACACTTAAATGTCACATGGGTTTATCTAAATTTATAAACAGTGCATTTATTATATTAAATTTGGTGAATTGTGAACGTGGATTTCGGGGAGCTCCGAGGGTTATGACTTACTAATGCCTATTTGAATTGTAAACGCTTCCTCCTCTGTTTTATTTACCCACCGAAAAAAGATGACATGGCACCTGAAGAATTGCCCTTTGAATTTTCCCAGCGAGGCTGCCATTGAGACCGAGAGAGAAACATCATTTGCTTTTGTTGAATTAATTCACTCATTAGCTGCCAGTCTGAAACCTGCAGCTCCTCCAAAGAAAGGAAAGCATAATACCATTTCTGCCATTCACGGCAGCCCAGTGTCTCCTGATAGCCGGCAATCTTATCATCATTTTCTGGCCCAAATTGTAACACGGGAATCGTCATTGAGCGAGGTGCAAAAAGTGTGAATGCAACAGTGAATGGTGGAGGAGGTGGAGGAGGATAAAGACCCCCACACCACCCTCAAATGTCTTCTTTCAGAGTGGCAGCAAAACAAGGAGATTACAGGGGAGCGGGTTTACCTCATCAGCGGCCTTTGTACGCCGTGAGTCAGCTTCTGAACACAGAGTAGTCCCTCCACGTTCACAGACATTTATTAAAAGTGTTTGAAAAATGTTTAAAAATATCACGAGTTATTCTTGCAAATCAACGTCTCCCTCGCCGTGCACACACACACACACACACACACACACACACACACACAC
Source organism: Larimichthys crocea (assembly GCF_000972845.2). Lineage (NCBI taxonomy): Eukaryota > Metazoa > Chordata > Actinopteri > Sciaenidae > Larimichthys > Larimichthys crocea. Next base: position 10,484,865 of record NC_040029.1, on the reverse strand, counting down.
ACACACACAGCGAGCCTGCCTCCTATTTCATAAACACACACCGAGGATTGTTTCCATATGGGACGGCGATATAACAGCAATAGGGTACATTAGATCCCCTCCATACAGATGTTCACCTCAATTTCTGCAGCAGTTTGGTCCATCTGTGTTAACAGTGAGCTGCTTAGCACACGCCTGTGTGAAGGGAGGCATATCAAGCATATGGACATTTTACAAAAGGTTACCCTGCATAAATTAGGTTGAATGGCAATCTGTTGAGGAGAGGTGGCTTACTGTGAGCACTAGGTGGTTCAGAGTAAAAATGGATAGTAAAAGGCATCTGGTCTGAGCTGTTTATTAAAGTGGGCGACACAAAATGATCCAAAATGAAATATAAACAGTTTGAATTTGTTGGACTAATATGAGATTTAAAAAAAAACAACAAACATCTGGGAATGTTTTAATTAACACAGTTCATGTTAAATAAACATAAATAAATTCAGTATTTTGAATATTAGCTCCTCGCATGTTTAAAAAAAGATTAATTTATTAATTTCTTCAGTCAAAAACTGAAACATTCAAATCAAACCAAAAGCATTTGTGCTTTAAAGTTTATCTTAGATCAGCATGAAATGTTTTTAAGTTGTATTTAATAATAAAAACGTTTTTATTGATGTTTTGCAACTTGCTGATATTTCAGCTCAGGCTGGCTTTAGATTTTAATCACGTCTTAGAGTGACATCTAGTGGCTGTCTATGTCATGACACCACAACCCCACATGTGCACTTTACATTAAAAGGTGAATTTTTAATAGCTTATCTTGACCAACAGTCACTTTTATCCACTTTTTATGTTTAATAATGTGAGTTTCTATCAAGACATGTGATGCTTTGAGCTCCAAGACCACGCAGGAACATGCAATTTAGGATTTTTCATATGCCAAGATTACAAACTGCATACGTGCAACCATTTCCTTCAACCTCGATGTGCTTTGAAACCATTTTATTAGTAAAATTTTAGTGTTTTTCATCCCAAGTGCACCTTCTCCTTCAAACAGCTGCAGAGTTTCCTTGTGGCACAACACTTAAAGACATTTGCCACCCATCTGTTCCCGTCTCCCGTGAATATGATCTAATCAATCAAATAAAAAAATAAAATACGCTTTTAAAAGCTCTGAAAACAAACCCACGTCTGCTGCACCGAAGCATCACGCTGACCGCCCTTTCATACATCCACCAACGCATCTAATACATTCAGTCTAATCTGCCTCTGTTTGCTCTCATCTGTGAGTTACCTTCATCACCGTGTGGGTGGTTAAGATTGATTAACAATAACAGCAGCTGACTAGGCAGGAATAATTCACCAAAAACAAAAGCGGCTGTGAATCAAGAAGACCCGTGATGAGAGCGACAGGAGGAGGAAAGGGCCGTTTCCTACGAGTGTTCTGATGTCGGCTAATTGAAGCTTTGTAACGCAGATCGGGCCAGACGAGGTTCAAAGGCCGCCCGGGCGACAACACACGGTTTTCGTGACGCTCGGCGCCTTTGATGTGCACCACTTCTTCTGCTTTGATACAAGAGGTCACCGCGGCCGGTCGAGAGGGCTTTACCGGACACAACGGGGCCTCGAGGGAAAAGGATCGGATGCAGGTCACAACAGGAAGAAGAGCAAGAACCGGACACGAGAGTGCTGAAGTGGACGAGATTCATATTCATGCAAAGATCACACGACATCAAACAGGTACAGTAGCTGCGGAGACAACAGGCGCTTTTTAGGATAATTAACCTCGTCCTTTGGCTGCCGTGTTGAAACTACGGCCAGTAACTCAAAGAAAGGCCGCAGACAGTCAGGACGGGCAAACTGACCATTACTTCATTATGAGATGACATACAGCGTTACTAATTAAATGTAGAAGCTGTAGGCTGCACGTTAGCTCTAGCATTAGTTTGCAGCTCAAGTCTTAAACTCTAGTTTTTAGAGTAGAGGCTTCACCTAAAGACATGATTCAAGATTTGGCACCAAATCTTAAGAGGTGGAGGTGAAGTTGGAGTAAAGGCAGCAGGTGGTTGGTGGAAACTTGGAGTGGAATCTCCCAGAACAACCTGGAGGTAACTTTAGTGATGGGACATCCAGGGAACGGAGGTCAATGGCCACATGTGGCGACACTAACACTTTTTTCAGCTTCCTGTGCAAGGATCTACGATTATAAAAGTTTCCAGAATAAATGATGTTGATCTATCATGCATTTCTCTATTTCTGTGCGCTGTACATTAAACATGAAGGTTTGTGTAGCTTTACAGTAGCCTTTCCATCCACCCACGGCTCTATTGTTTCCTCAAGCATTCACAGGTGATCTGTATTGACCTGAGTTGAGTGATGCCAGAGCCACCTATAGAGGGTAAGAGATAAAGACGCAGAGGATGGATGGTCCTTCCCTTCAGCCTCATAAATACGTCTTCAGCAGAACTTGGTGACAGCCAGTCGAACGCCTCCTTTTGGTTTTGTAGCAGAACGTTAGCAGCCCTTAACTCACCCGTCCAACGTCTTTTCATGGCCGCCTCTTTTGTTCTTCAGCATAAAAGGACGAGGCTCTACATGGAGACACTTTGAATAACGCACTGATCAATAAAGACCATCCAGCACGGAGATAATGTTGGGAAATTTAGAGTGCGAGTCGTTCAAGTGTCATCGATAGCGCTCGTGGTGAGAAAGGGTTCAGGCTGCAGGTCGTCCGCTACGACGGCTCGTTTGACCAAATGAGGCTGAAGGTGACGTGATGTCAGGCCTGCTTTACAAATCTTCTCTTTGATGGGGAATGAATGAAAGTGGAAGGTTGATGGTTCGAATCTTGAACCAGTGCTGGGAAATGTTAATATCAGAGCCCTGAGGTGCTTAACCCGCAGACAACGTGGGTATGGACGATGTTTGGAAGTGGTTTTTACTAGAACTTGTTGGATTTGTTGGAAATGTGTCAGAAAATTATAGATTGGTGCAGTTTTTACTAACAAAGAAACGTTTGCCACGTTTAGAGTCACATTTCATTAGAACAACGTCTTTTATGGCTGATTGTGTTTTGTTACGGCGTCTAAATCTGGACATGTATCAACTTTTTAGACAATATCCAGCCCAGCTTGTGAAGTACCATTTACATCATCTTATTTATGTATTGACCTCTGCACATTAAAGATTTGCTGTTATAATAAATCATCTTTACAGTCTGTCTGCAGCCTCTGTAATGCTCAGTGACCTCTCAGAAGTACAGTGCGTCACCGTAACAGCGTGTAGTTTAACTTAAACTCTGAAGTCAGGTCTGCAGGCCTCACGGCGTCGCCTGCTGACGATGAGGTCTGCTGAGCGAGGAGGATATCAGCATTATCGCCGCTCCTTTCACTCTCCCCATGATGAGCTGTGCTGCCGAGTGTGTTGTTGCCTAATTCCCTCTAACTACAGCCCTGTGTAATCACATACCCCAATTAACCACCTCGGCTCCCCGTTTCCTGCATCGTGCACGCCGCCCCGTCTTCTCGCCACGCCGCGTAATTAGCTTTCATCTGAAAATGAAAAGAAAGGAGCACCTCAGCAATTGTGCAGCCACTCTCTCTCTCTCTGTCTCCACGTCTCCACCCGTCTCTCCAGCACTCCACTCCTCATATCATAATGGCCTGCAATTTCAATCAGATGGATTTTTATCGCTGACACTAAGAAGAATTGGCCCTCATCCTAGTCCCTCCTTCCACCACCCCCAAACAAGCAATCCGCCTCGTTTGATAGCTGCTGCTCGTGAGACAGCGATCCAGAAGAGTCCTTGTTGTGACGGGGAGGTCTTAGTTTGATATTTACAAAGGATTTAATTCCCTTTTGTGGATGTGTGTGGCATAATGGAAGGATCATGTTCCACCAAGGTGTAGTACCAATTAATTTGCATCCACCTAAACGAGGGAAAAGGACAAAATAAATCCACAGGAGGTTTTTTGGGTTTAAACATTTTGTTGGTTCATTTTTTAAAACCTGTGTTCATCATTTAGATTCTTCACATCAGGCCTAAATTTCAGTTGGTCCCATTCATCTCTGTGTAAATATGTTTGATATGAATGAACACCATGATCTTTACTTTGTTACAATATGAGCTCATCTCTGAATGTGTACAAGAAGTGATTGTTTAAAATTTATTTATATTATATGTACTGTATGTATGATGTCTTTTTTAATCATCAACATGATTTCTTATTTACTTATTGGAATAACACTGAATATAAATGATTCCAGGTCATCCTGTATACTGTACATAATAATTAGCAGGATGTAAGCCAAAAATATGAATGTGATAAGTGTAATCATGTAAAATGACAAAAAGACGTCAAATGATTTGGCAGTTCCACCTTTTTTAAGATGGAAACAAAGTGTTCAAACACTCTTTTCACACTACTGACACCTTTAAAAAAACACAAGATAAAAACAGTACGCTTTGATTGACAGGTGGGTGTCGTCACAGATGGTTTATTTGTTGTGTTCAGATGGAGAGAAGAGCTCGGTGCATCATGGGAAGTCCCCCTGCAGTCCACAGGCCTACAGCAACATAAATAAGACTCACCTGAGCCTGACTGGACTCCAGATACGAGGCTGGAGCTGACGTCTAACTCCGGCCTGAGCACAGGGTGTCAGTAAAGATGCTGAGAATCCACAAATATTAAGAATTATCGGATTATTACTGATGCATCAGCACACTAAAACATTCTACTGGTTAAACTTTATTATTGACTTGATATGAGTATATTTCATGTTTGGCACTTTCAAAGACACATTCAAAGATTAAAACACCATCAGGTGTTTAAACTGATCTGATTGTTCCTCTTTGGAGTGAAGCGGCACCAGAAGTTCTGCAAACAGGCTGAAGAAAGTCAGACGACTTATCACGAGAGGAAAATGAATAAACGTCTGTGCGAACAAAAAGCTGCGTGTCCTGCGAGGCAGAAAACGAGGATTGCATCAGGTAAGAGAAAAGAATATTCCTCCTGTTAAGATGCTGACGACACCTGTTCTACGAGCCGCGCGCCTGTTTTAATCTTGTTTTTTTTAGGCACACGCGTGAAGCTTTGGGTTCCCGGGAATCCGGTTCTGTAGCCTGCCAAGTGAATTCGTAAAACATCATCAAAGAAGAGGATGAGGAGGAAGAAACACCGGGGTTTGTGTTCCCACCAGCAGAGAGATAAAACGAGTCACGGAGACGGGTATGGAGAGGAGAAAGAGACAGCCAATCTCCCTCTCGGTGCATTCTGGGAGTTGAACCTGGCAGGAGAAATTAGCGGCGTGCGCACTAAGTGAAAGGGATAATCCCTCTCTGACGGAGAGGAGTGCAGCAGTGATCCCTCCTGTGTTCCTGTGATTTTAGGTTCCAGGTTTATTTATTAAGAGGATAAGCCCTTCCTCTGTATGCAAACCTCGGCGGTTACAGAGGGGTTGCCTTCAGTCGGCGTGGATTCGAGGGTCGGCTGCTGGCTGCACTGCAGCCGAGCGTGGCCTCACAAACTTCATGGAGTAAAACAATGAAACCCTCTGAGGGCTGCTGCAGTCATCTGTGGCCCGGCCTCACTGATGACCTGCTGAAGTCGCTAGACTTTCAAAATAAAGCTCATGTAATGTTACAGCATCACTTTTTGCAGTACAGGGCCATCGATCGGGACTTCACACAGAATAAAGCAGCATGTTAATGCCCACGGGTTTGGAGCCAGATGTTTAGCTTTGAGTATCCACACGTCCATTTGGATCTGCCACGCAGTATTAATCTATATTGTCTTAGAAACGGAGGACGCCTCACTGACTCTGGGTCAGCATTCACCAAACGATGGTAGGAGTGCTTAATCTTAAAGCGCTCCCACCTCTGATGTAATCTTATTTGCGACACACAAAGGTGAGTCGCCATACGGGAGAGACGTGCAAGGCGGGACCAGCTGCACGTCTGTGACTGGCCAGAAGAATGTCAGATTTGGACGGACTTAAAAGACGAGGCACATCCCACGTACTCAGTGTTGATTGAATGATATCAAAGACTAACACAAGATCAGCCTCCTACACGCACCACGTGAATAGAAAGTACACAGGAAATGGCTGTATAAATTATATGACAAGCAAAGAAGCACTAATGAAAAATGAATGCATTGCTTGGCAAACACAATCTATTGAAACTGAAAGAGCGTATCAACTGCATAAATATGTTTACCCGCATTGTGTTTGGTTCTGTTTAGGACAGTAATGACATCAGAGCGCTGTGGTTTATGTTGTTACTCGTGTCTATCTGTCCATGTCTGCTCTGCACCACCACGACCACAGCCGCTCACATCAGTCCTGTGCTCGCAGGAAGTTTGTGGATGTTATTATCTCCCCAAATGGAAACATTATTCAGTGGAAATTGTGCTGAAATAACAAATGATTACACATTCCTCTCCCTTTGCTTCAGCTTCGGATACATATTCATGCTCAGGCTGCCTCTCGTGTCGATGAAGCCATAGTTTGTATGAAGCTGCTCCACTCATGTGAGATGGAGAGCGAGTTGTTTTAATGAAATGTGACGAAATGCTTCATCACCACCTTTTTTTCCTCTTTAGGAAGTAAAATGAACTATGGTTCCATCTCTGATTATTTGTAGGATGTATAGATCCAGCACTTGTGCAGACGTTCATGTCCACGCAGGGCTGCTGTAAGTGTTTGTTAGTGCACCTCCACACATTCCTCTCTCTGTTCTAGGCCAATCTCTTCTCAAGGCGAGCGCTCGCCGATGAACATCCCTGAGCTAACGAGCGCCTCATCGATTCGTTCAGGACAAGGAGAGATAAGAGAACAAACAGGCTGAGAGGCGGAGGAGGGGGATGGTGGGGTAAAGAGGCGAGAAGAAGAAGAAGAAGAAGCAGGAATGCAGACAGCCGTCGCCGTGTTTCTGAACTGAAAGGTCTGCGGTTCGTTCCACCTGCAAATCGCCCCCGAAAGGAGATCTGGGTGAAACACCTTATTCCATGTTAAATGTCAGGCCTGTGTCATTAACAGGCTGCTCACTTGTATGACTGAACAATGATTCACCCGGCTGGAACTGTTCCTGGTGACACAGTGAGGTGTTCGTGTCACATTACCGCTGTACCTGTGAGGAGCGTTCACGCTGCTGATAACTTCTTAATGATATCATCTCTCTGTTCGTCTGCAGGGAAGCCTCTCGCTAACAGCCCGCTCAAAGCGTCTGTCTTACCGAGCGTCAAACTTTCTCTTCCAGCTGCGAGCGCTCGTCACATGATCACATGTAATACCTACAACAAAGGCGAGCGATGCTGATGCTGATGCTGATGCTGGTGCTGATGCTGATGCTCGCCATCACAGACAGTATGAAGCATGGACGTCCAGTGTGGAGGCCATCTTGGCAGTCCTGCCAACAACAAGCAGAACAACGCCCACCTGTCAATCAAAGCGTCCACGCTCCTAATCCTGCATAACTTTAAGCCTTAATATAATGTGAACAGGTGAGTTGTATATAAATTCACCCTCAGTACAGTTGTCATGAATTGGAGCCAGCCTCAGGTGGACTAGTTACCGAATGACAGATATTAATCATACTGTGTGCTCTTTTCAAAGAATGAAATAAAATACTTTGACTTGTAATCAAGTATTTTTTGATATGATGCACACACACACTCTCTCTCTCACACACACACACACACACACACACACACACACACACAGGGACTCTGATCGTCTCTGACCAAACTAAATATTCCACCGCATGTCCCATCAACCCCAAGGCACTATTGGAAATTACATTACTGTTCAGGAAGCCAGGAAGGCACCATCCATCTAACCTCAGCCACATGTAGACCTCGGAGTCTTCAGTCGGCGTGTGTCCTGGGACTCAGCCTGCTGATTTGATCCGTCCCCGGCTGTAAAGGCGATGACATATATGGGTAATCATGAAAAAAAAAAGATTCACAGCGGCAGGGTTATATCTTTTCTTCACCTTTCAGGTGTGTATGTATTTATATCCGCTGTGTTTACTCAGCTCTGTCTCTCACCTCCGGCTAATTCTCACACCTTGATGATGAATTCCACATCCGGCTGTAAATCGTATAAGCCGGAGAATATACAGTAGGTATCGTGGTTTTCATGCCTGCTCAGCAGGTTTGGTTCGAAGGCGGGTGGCGGAGAAACATTTGATAATCCACACAAACACTGCAGGTTCGTGTGGGTGATGGGTGTGGACGCATGGACGCTGCTCGCCCTCAGTGGAGGGCTGAATGAAGCCTGGTTGCAGAAATAAACCACCTGTAACCACGCCCACCTGTCAATCAAAGCGTCCACGCTCTTAATCCTGCATAACTTTAAGCCTTAATATAATGTGAACAGGTGAGTTGTATATAAATTCACCCTCAGTACAGTTGTCATGAACGGGGAAATTAGCTACAGAGACCAAAACTGTTTTTTGTACCAGGCTGTAAACATGTTTATTTCTGCTGTGAAACATGGGGACTTATGGAGACTGACTCACTTCAGCTAAATTGCCAGATAGACCAAAATCAGAGAGAATATTTGACTTATTTACTATTTATCACGAGACCACAAACACATTTAGAATGAACTCTAATGGTGTAGTTGCTGATTGCAACCCCCTTACCTCACCCTCTCCTTCCGAGTACGAAGGAAAGACGATGGTGGCGGCAAACCCAAAAAAGTCCTCATGACAACATAAATATTATTATTTTCAGGTGATAATACAATAATAAAAACATAGTTAACGTTTATGCCATATTCTGTAAATAGAAGCCTCTGAATCTGACATACTGGACCTTAATGTTTTGTTGTTTTTAAGCCAGAATACTCATGATCGTCACATTTCTAACATCCCTGTCTGTAACAGACACAATAATGTAAACGTCATGTTGACCTGCTGTAGTGTCCTGATACATTTGATGTCTATAACCAACAGGAAGTCATTGAAACTGAATGGAATGATACCGATTTCTACCCACTTCCTGTCAGTGTCACCCACGGCCTGGCTTTTTCTCCCCCCTTCCACCTCTTCAAGAAGCTTCCTCCCTCTGTGCCTCCCCCCTCCACCTCTTTGTAAACCTCAGTACGCAGGGGGGGGGCATCACAAGTGTCGCCGCCACAGCCGCCGCCGTTATCCCGTCTCTCCCCGGCTCACATCGGCTGCTGCTGAGCTGTTTGTTTAGGAATCTGGGCCCGAAAATTGTATTCCATCGACCATGCTCGCTATCAACACACAATTATCTGGGTTAATCATGTGGAACTGTGGCAAATTCACCTGGGGCTCAGGAACTAATGACATTCGCGTCTGGCCCTGCTTTAGTGAAATGGCCCCAGCACCTGCAGCAGGAACACGGAGATTGCCAAAGAAAATTTGGTCTCATTTCGTCCTCCCTCCCTCCCCCATCACCCATCACCCACTTCCTCCCTTTCCAACCGCCGCCCATCCCCCCTTTCAATCTCTCTCTTTCTCTCTCTTCCCACTTTGCCCTTAAATTTATAAATCTTTCTCCTCGTCTGCTGCTCCTCCTTTTGCACCTCCGTCTCCTGGCGAAAGCAGGGACGCCCAATCACAACGGCTCGTCGTCTTCACGCCTCTCGTGTAATCGCTGTATTTCCGGCTCCGCTACCTGGCCCGTGTAACACCTGAACAGTAGATGGCGGAAAAGTGAGGAGGTGACATCGAGGAGATGATAATATCTCGCAGCGAATTTGTGACTTTGGTTCCGGACAGACAGCGACTCGTGTTCTCGCTGTATAATTAAGAAAGTGATTGAGTGCAGTCAGCGGGGTGTTGATGCTCTTTCTCGATCACACTTGCTCTCTTTGTCTTTCTCTCCGTCGCACACACTCAATCACACGCCGCCGCACAGAGTCATTTCCAACCAACTTAGAGGAAGTCGAGGAACTCAATGCTCATAATTATACATCAATACAAACATATGTTTCCCAATCACAGATGCCATCCATGTGTGAAATGGGTGTCACACCGTTGGAGGTCTCATTACTTGTGAAGTGTGCGCGTGTCTCAACACTTTGACGACCACCCACACCGGTCACAGTGACTCTGTAATGTACCCACCTCCTCTGCTGATCATCATCTCCAGCAGCTCTTTGCATGCCGGGCGCGCCGTACGTCTACGAGTCTATTTCCAACAATGGAGGTGCGAAACAATCCTCCGTCCTCGAGGGGACGCGTTGGTCATTGAGGATGGACTCCAGATGAGTTCTTCTCATTGGGTTTGTTTCTTTTTCACACCTTGTGTGAGAAATAAATGATAATTGTTGGGGTGTTAGAGCTCGCCTCACTGCCCACTATGAAGCGTTGAAGCTCTTCCAGTGGGTGACCACCATCCGGGGTCAGGTCAGCGCTGTATCTAAAAATGTCGTCACCATAGAAAGAAGTCAATTCTTCTTGATTGATGATTTGCAAGTTTTTTGGGCTCCAAAGTTTTCATGTTTGATGCGTTTAATTTGGGTTGTCGTGAATGTCCGGAAACATGATAGATGTCCTCTGTTGCATCTCCAACTACATTCCACTGAAGGCAACATCTACAGGAGGCGTCATGTCACTGGTAAAGAATACAATCAAACACACCTGTGTACTGCTCACGAACTCTTCGGTTCCTCTGCACATCAACAATCGAATGTCTGTGCTGCACGATTCTTTGCTTTGTCGCCTTATTACAGCCTCTCTGAGCTTTAAATACCCCGTCTGCACTCTTACGTTTGCACACAGACACATTTCTGTTGCACAGAAAGATATTTAAGGCCACGATTGTGAGGCTAATTGAAAAATGTTCACCAAAATAATCAAATTTAAAGCTTAAGGATGCATTCGAGCCCACATAAGAAGCACACACAAACACACTGGGAAGCTCGTCTTGTTGCTCTGGAGTCCATGACATGGTTTAACAGTCTCACAGGATCCATAAAACGCCCCCGAAGGCTTCATATAATCTCTCCTTTTTTTCCCGCTTAATAGGAGATAATACAAGCGCGCACCCTGATGAATCAATATGCAACAGCAGCTTTAGTTTGATAATTAATACCAGTGTCGGAAATAGATTTGTGATTTGGCAGCACAGGTCTGATATGACTCTGGTCTCCTCTCTCTCTCTGCATCCACATCTCATTGAACTAATCTCATTCCTTTTTATTATTATTATATTTTTTTCTCCTCTCAATAGCGTTAATTCTTTGACTAAAGCCTGTTATCTCATTAAAAAGGGTCCCGCGATGGGATTCGATGGCATCCTGACATCTGTATTCATTCCCCTCGAAATTAGTCCTGACACAAATTTAATGAAAAAACACTCAGAACAGTGGAGATTAGACGTCATGCCAAGTGTGCAGAAGGGGGGAAGAAAAAATCATCGATTTAGTTTTGGTTACATTTTTGGAAGGCTGGATTAACGTTCAGATCTGTTGGCCCACCTCGAACTCGCCTGTTTTGACTCTTTTAAAGTCGGATTGAGATATTTAAGAGTGCGCCGGCTCTCCGTAAAGTGTTTTAACTGCAACATTTAAGCGGTGATTCAACACTGTAAGAAAAAGTCTGTAGATTTTAATGGTGAAGACTGTATTTCAAAGTCATTTATACAAAATGAAGTCATATTTTAAAATCATTCATATGTATATATTATGATGTAAAAAAACAACAAACAAAACTGCATTTCTTTGATGTATTAATACCGTAAAATACAGAATAGAAGGCCAACATTAAACTGAAACAGTACTAACATCCTTTTACTGTAATATTAGACAGTTGTACTACATTTATTACGGTAAAATTCTGTCAACTACAGCTGCCAGTTTACCGTAAAGACAAGTTGTGGATTTTTTTGCAGGCATGTTTCATTGCAACACCTTTATTTATACGACATGTTATATTATTATAATATTTTAAATGAATGAAGTAGAATACTGTAATATTATTTGATGGAAAATGTGTATTTATACGGTAAATTAAGGAATAAAACCTCGACCTTAAATTAAAACGTAACATCTTTTTACTGTAATATTACAAAAAGTTTTTATGACGGTAAAATTCTGTCAAATACAGCTGCCAGTTTTTTACAGTGCAGGTGAGAAGACAGAGCAGCTGCCCTGGCTTTCAGCAGATAAACCCAAGAAGGATGCAGAGAAGTGGATTCCCTCTCCGATCTGCAAACTTCCCACCCCTCCTCGTCTTCCTCCTCCTCCTCCTCCTTCTTCTTCGCCATCGCCCTCGTCAAAGCCTGTGTCGGCTGCGGCGCTGATAATTCCCTCTGTTTGAAAAAAAAAGATGAAAGCGTTCATGGATGAAAGAAACTTGGATTTAATCTTCCTCGCCGTCTTTCGCTCTCTCTTCCAGTACACGCTGTTGATGGTTTTCTTGAGGAAGAAGAAGAGGAAATAGAAAAACAGCTCGGCGGTGAAGCCCGTTTGGAGCCACGAGGCTCCGGCTTGAGGAAAGGTTGAACAGAATCAGTTTACCCTCTGTGATTGTACCCACAGTGACCTGATGGAAGAGGAGGAGAGAGTCCAAAGATAAAGAAAAGCCATTGTCTTCTTCCTGTGCCTATTTGGCCCTCGCCACGATAAGGCCTTCAGCTCTCTGTATGTGTAGGCACAACGTAAGAGGCCTGTCATAACGGGAGATACAGAGCGGACTGTGAGGACAAAGACCAAGCAGGATGGACACGAACCCATGAGGTGACCACGGCGGGTCTCAAACACACTGTCTGCATGTTACAGCTGCAGAAATGTGAAATTCAGCCATCTTACCCCATTAAATCAGCAATAAAGACGTTTGTGAGGCCATGTTGGAGGTCCAGTGATGATGACCAGCTGCTGGAGTAATGATGTGATGCCCAGCGGTCAGTGTGTTTTATAAACAGTGACATGAAAACTACTTCTGTGCAGCCAAACAGACCATGAGGCTTTTATTCATGCAGTCAGGACCAGATGAAATCAACATCAGCTGCAGAATTATCCATGAATGCACCCACTGCTGATGACTGTACCCGTAAATCCCACAGGGCACGGCTGCACCACGGCCGGCGCCGGCGCTTTAAACAATGATTCAGAAGCAGAAGAACACATGCTGATCTATGATTGGACGAGGATGTGTATGTACATGTGCTACACATGGATATATACAGTCAGATGAATAAAATGAAGCAGCAGCAGCAATAAAAGATGCCATGTGCACCTTATGTTCGAATGCAAAAGAAGAAGAAGAGATGCCACAGAGATTTCAAAATAAAACATCCTGTGCAGAGAGGGGTCGTTCTAAAGTTTGATGCTGACTTCCTGTAGACGTTCTTTTTACAGCGAAGCTGCAGCAGCCTCAGACTGGCTCTGCTGGAGATCATGAAGTGAGAAGTGATGTCCATGATGCTGAGCAGGGCGATAATACAGATACACAGTGTAAGAACATTTCACACGTCTAATTAAAGACAGCAGCAGCAGCAGCAGCAGCAGCAGCAGCAGCCTGTCTGATGGAAGCATGTCTGTGTTGGTGTCTGTGATGAGGACGTGTTCAGGTCGGCTCATGAGCTGGTGCTGAAAAACCAGCTCACTAAAGCTGATAATTAAGAGTCACTGAGTCATTCAATTAATAAAGCCAATATTAAAGCTGTAATACAGATTTTATATTAACAGTGGATTCAATGATTTATCCTCCATCTCTGTGAAGCTGTTTGGCGTCTTTCAGCTCGTTGTTTTGGTTTTATAATCAGTGTACGCTGCCTGCAGACGAAGTAAATAAATATAAAATATCTAATTATTGCAGCTTTAAGTCTCCACATGTATTTAACACATGATCCGGTTTCCTCTCCTGTGACTCTGAGTTTGAGCGTCAGTGATTCGGGACGTCTTGGTTGCATCTTTGCTCTGAGCGATGCTTCTATAAAGAGCATAAGGTTAATGTTATGCATCAAACGTCGCTGAATCAGGCACACAGTGGAGAGTAAAGCACAAATAACGGACGTCTCCACTTTGGTAACATAAAGCACAGATATAACGAGCAGCCATTAAAAGCTGGACATGAGATTTTCTGATGAAACTCCTCCACGCTGGAACACTGTGCTCTACCTCCACGTTACCCAGAGGCCAACCCAGGGGGCGCAATTATTCAGGCCTTTGCTCAGCCAAGTAGAAGAAATTAGCCTCTTCTCCTGAACCAAGACCTTCTAACCTGCACCAGGACCCGGGGCTGCCTCTCTGACTAGCATGACCCCCTGTGACTTCCCTCTCCAGACCTTGTTTTCCATACATATGAGCCCGGGCTGGCCGGAGCCACGCTTGGCTGCCATATGGGCTCTCGCTGCCCCGGCTGGCAAAGTGGGACTACAGGGGGGCTGCAGGCTATAAAATCCAACACCCCCACACCTCCACCGCACCACCGCCGTGCACCCCTCCTGGAAGGATGCTCGTGTCCTCGGGCCGATGATGTGCTTTTACAACACTTCAAGTCGAAGACGGTGAGCAGCTGGGCTGAGATGTGTCATCACTGTGGCTTTAACGGCAAATTAAAAACTGAATTTGCAGAAGAAGTCGTGCAACGAATCGTCAGAGCTTTCAAATTACTGCAGGTCGGCGTCTAAATGAGCAATTACGGAGAAGAATAAAGTTATATGATGAGTTCTGTGATGACGGAGTGTGTTCTCGGGGTGTAAGGCCAAAGAAGAAGAGCTCTCCTCCTCCTTTTATTCTTCTTCTTCATTAAAATCATTTCCAGTCACAGGTGAGTCCATTTCCCACGTCTCCTCCGCTCAGACCTTTTTTCTTTTCCCTCTCCTCCTGTCTGTCTTCGCCTTTTCCCACCTTTCCATTTCATCTATTCAGGACAGCCACTGGTTGGATAATGAGGTCTGTGGCCTGCCACTGTGCTCCCTGACTCACAGAGCTGGAAGAGCTCTGCAGGTGCATTACGAAGGCTGCTACAGGAACACAACAGATCGGCCAGTTTGCTACAGATTGTTGAGATTTTGCTCTTCTGCTGACAGAAACACAACCACATCTGACTTTGATGCGATCGATGCACCAACGCTGCAGATGCAAATTTATTGCAGCGACTTTCTCGTGTCATGCTAAAAGGAATTAGCATGTTGGTCCCATAAACATAGAGATGAATGGACAGGTGTTTGTGTTTGTGTGTTTCTAAAAGCTAAATATCAAGGGTCATAAATTAAATTCAATTTTTACGTCTTTAAAAAGCAAAACTAAACTAAACCTGACGAGTTTCTTCAGTTGCGTCTTCGTTGGCCTGCAGTAATTGCCGTGGACAGTCCTATCTACTGAGGACAAAGACCCAGTGTGATGATGTGATGTAAAGGACGATGAGGTGATGGTGCAGAGTGTGTGTGTGTGTGTATACTATATATAAAGTGTATGTGTGTGTGAGAGTCCACGGCTGACAGCTACAACAGCACCACATCCACTCCTGGACCTGCAGTAATGAATCTGCCACGATGCTGCAGTGAAAAGATTGAAACCAAAGTGATATGAGTGGAAAATAAAGATGGGCCTTTAAACCCTCTGACTGTGCGTTGGCTGTTGGCGGCGGCGTGACGAGGGAGGGGAGGTGACAGATGTTTAAACACGGCGAGGGCCGGGGAAGTGAATGTGACATGCTCAGGTGTAATTATACTCACCTAGTTCACAGCGGAGATTAAGAAGAGAAGGGATGGAGAGGCACGGGCGCGTCAGACATGAAAGAATATTGAAAGACTCACTGATGAGCAGTGTCAACTCTCTGCTTCTCCCTGCCTCACCCACCTCCGCCTCCCTTTCTCTCCCTTTTGTCACTATCATTGCAAGGTCTCACTTCTGTTTGCCTTTTCCAATTATCAAGGTGTGACTGTGGGCTTCCACCAGCCTCCTCCTCCTTCCAATATAATAACCACACTGAACTTGAACGTGGGGGGAGAAAAAAAATCTTTTGTTTGTCAGGAAAATTACAAGTTGAATTAATTATCACTTACAAATTTCTCTGCTGTAGGTTTAATCTGATGCGAGCGCAACAACTTTTGTTTTTTTTTTTATTTCTGCTGCCGTTATGTTGTCGGACATCATCGTAAAGAAGATGGCAACATTATCCTGAGACAACACTGTCCTCTGCTGGCTGCACCGTGTTTTACAGACACTCTGAGGTGTCCCTGAAGTGGTCCTCCTGTCAGAAAATGGATTATGACAGTCTAATTTATTAATATCTCCATCCTCTCTGACCCAGTATCTCAGAGCTTCAACCTGATGTCCTCATGACAGACAGGCCTGGTCGCACTCAATCTACTCAGTCTGCTCGTCCACTTTTGTCCAAATTGATTCATCAGTTCTGATGAAAGCCGAGCGGAGGACGACGACTCATCACAAAGGGATCTGTTAAATTGATTAGAAAGATCTTCAAATTAAAAGATTCAAATTATCCGCGCAGATGGAAGATCCACATCTGTGATTTTGATCTTTGGTCATCTCTGAACAGTTTGGAGCGACCGGCTGTCAATCATGTGTGGCTCTTTGTCTGTTAACTCAGGATTTCAATGGTAAAAAAGCATGTTTTGTTTTTCCTGACTTCTCAATTAGTTCTTCAAAATATCAATTAATTGTCAACACTCTTAATTCTGCAATTTTCTGTTATTTGTTATGTGCAAATAACATTTTGGTTAAAGGTATGGTTTGACTTTTTTGCCCAGATTCAGACGAGGAGACTGACAGCGCTCTCACACCTGTGCGGTCCATGCTGTTAATCCTGAGACCAAAACTGTTTTTTGTACCAGGCTGTAAACATGTTTATTTCTGCTGTGAAACATGGGGACTTATGAAGACTGACTCACTTCTGGAGCCAGCCTCAGGTGGACGTTAGAGGAACTGCAGTTCTTCAGTTTTCAGCTCCGACATCGGACTTGTCTGGACTTATTTTGGATTTTTGCAGTCAAACACTTCACGTCTGAATAAACGAAACACAAAAGAAATAAGAACAAATGACGTTTAATATGATGATATTCAGTTTATAGGTCCACCAGAAAAACAACACGATCATCTCTGACCATCCTGATATAATCCTCCAGATTTCAGAGGGAATCACAGACAATCAGAGGCTGGGACTTCTGGAAGTTTCTCTCTTTTATCCGGCTGTATCCTCTCAATACTCCGTCCGACCATGATGAAGAGCAGGCCGGCCAGCAGGCAAAAGAAGACGGCGACCGGAGCCAGCAGGAAGGACGGACCGTGCTGGACGCTCATGTGGAACGAGGGGCAACCGGAGACTCTCTGATGGTGGGCGAACTGTTCCAGAGTGTCCAGGACCTGGACCCACATCAGATACATGACCACGACGGCGAGCAGACCGAGACCTGACAGACAGAGAGGGAAACAAACTGTCTGTCAGACTTATTACACTCAACATCTTTGATGATTTACAGAAAGTTAATGCTGCAAAACACCCAAGAGTTCATTTTTAATCCTAGTTGCTGATTTCTGAGCTCATAATTGCAGAAGCAACATCAACTTTAGTGAAAATTCACATCAAACTTGTATTTTTTGTGTAAATTTGCTTTATCATTATTTTTATTTATTTGTCCTGGACAGCAGGAAATCTGCAGAACGGCTGAAGATTTACAAAGAATGACGTGACACGGCGACCAAAGACACACAAGTTTAGTTTGTGTTTCCATGTCACACCTGGACTTCCATGTCTTGCATGAAGAATAATCTGAGGCATGTTGGCTCACAGATAATGTTTTCTCTGTGTTGATGTTAGCGAGGCTTTTGATTTATAGTGAGTGACAGCGAGCACATTCTCATTTCTCGTGGTTTGGCAGCCACAGAGGCCGAGGCTGAACACAGTGATTGTGTGTGATGGGTTAGTCAGATTCTGAGGTTTCAGATTCGAGACTTTCCGAGAGATCGCTGTCAACTTTGTTGTCTTTGTTGAGCAGCGGCAGGACAGAAACTGTGGGAAAACTACGACCCTGAGAGAGGACGGAGGAGAAGGTTCAGCCAGGAGCTTCGAGAGATGCTCAAAGCGTCCTGAAACCAGAACAACAGAAAACACTCAGAACCACGACACGAGCTCCGTCAGGCGGAGGCTTCTTAAAGACTTTGACCAAGCTGTGGCTAATGAAAGCTAACGAGCAGCCACCAGCCTCCAACGACGTCTAATTAGTGACTTTTTTTAACCTTGAAAAGTTTGTTTAAGCTGAATTACGTCTAGATTTTCCAAATAAACCTCCAGTTTAGTCAAACTTCTCTCTTCTTTAAGATCATTTTCAGAGAAAAAGATACAAAACAAACATTAAAATATAAGAATACATTGAAATAAAGCAAAAGATAAAAAGTTAATATTTACATTTAAACAATCATTTATATTAAACATTGAACTGTTCACACCACGTGTGCCATGTTTTTAACCCACACATCCATATTATACACATAGATGCTTTCAAAATAAGAGCCCATCAAATAAAACATACCTCCAATCTAATTTCTAAATATAAATATCTTCAGACACTTTAATCAAATATCTGGATATAAATAGGATAATAAAAGCCTGATCAAGCCAAAAACACTTGAGATATTTTTATGATTTAAAGCTCTTAAACATTCACAACACTCAACATGAATTTATTCTAAATTTGAGTGAACAGACTTTGGATATGCGGAGGTGTAAAACTGGATGTTAAAGGGTTAAAGAAATCTCAGAATCTGGTTCCATCACTGTGAATAAACAAATATTTTGGGTCGAGGAAAGAATGACGAGAATCTGAAGCCGTTCAAACTTTTGGCTGAAATGTGCTGCAGTTATTTTTTCCATTATTACTTCACGGCACGCATGAACGTGGCTCAGACTTCTCGGGCATCTCACAGATCAACCAGAGAGAGTTAGTTTAGAGCATTCAGGTACGACGTGTGCAGAGTTCAGTCCATGAATCCACCGGGATGCTCGATCGCTTGATGAACTGCAGCCACAGAGAGCTCACACGTTACACTTTATATGTCTTAAGTTATCGTGTCACCTGACCTCGATCAAGAACTTCTGGAGGTCGTGCGATCCCAGTCTAAAACCAAAAGTTTCGCTTCGACTTTTGTTACGACATATAACACGTGTGTCGATGTTACCGCCACAAAGCTGAAGGGACCCGCCCACTTTATAGAGCTTGTGATTGGCTCCTGGGGCAGCACAGATGACCACGAACCCACCAACGGCGACGGCCGTCAGGCCTGTGACGAGGAAGATGCTCCAGAAGGTTCTAAAGACTGAGAGACAGAGCGAGGTGTCATGAAAGATCTGAACATGAAATAATTTGAGGATTCGTTGGAGGAAATACAAACCGATGGCGGAGCGGTGTTCGTACGGTTCTGTGGGTAAACCGTGCGGCTCTACCCACGAGCTCATTGGCTCGTTCACAGGAAACGGGAAGAGGAAGGCGGCCTGGCAGAGCTTTGATGGTGGCTGGTTGGCTGAAGGAGAAAGAGGCGGTTATGATTGTTCGCCTTTAAGTGTCAAATGAATCTGCAAAGTGACGAGTCTTACAGATCCAAAGGTCCCAAATGGAGAATTCATCTGAGAGAGCCGTGAAGGAACAGCGCCAGAACAAACCCTCGTGGAAGATCCTCACACCGTGTGGACCCTGAAGAACCTGAAAACCAGACGAGATCCTTTAAATCTGAAGAACATGTCTGCTCAAGTCCACGGCAGAATGTGTGTGTGTGTCAGCTCTCTGGAAATAGACGGTGTTTGATTGATGGCGTGAAGTGAAGACAGCAAACCACAGCCGGCAGGAAATTCCTGTCTGACCACCGGGTGCGTTAATGAAGTAAGGCTTTAATAATGGGACGAGGCCGACGGAGCAGAGCAGGATGTTTGAGTTCAGAACTGAAGCATGACGGAGAATCTGACGGAGATTTACAAGAAATAAAGTTTATTCATTTTACAGGAAAAAGTCGTTCATTGTTGTAGAAATGTCAAAACTCACACTTGCAGCCGTGGACGAAGAAAAAGTAGAAATACTCTGACAGAAGTACTTCATTCAAAACTTTATTTCATTCATTTAAAGTATTGCTCGGAAATATTGGAATTTTAGTCATTTTTTCTGGAAATATTCAAGTTTTACACGTTTTTTACAAAAACAAAATGTAGAATGACTTTTAAAGGTTCAGTGTGTCAGATGTAGATTTACAGAATCATCACCTGAAGTATCAGAGACATGTGGCGGAGTCCACCACGTTTCCACAGAAGCCTAATAACAAATGAAACGCCGGCTGTAGACGCAGACTTTGGTAAACACATTTAGTAGTTTCTCCATCAGACGATGAAAGACCGGCTGAAACCAGAGGGTCTAATCAACGCTGCTAAATCCTACACACTGGACCTTTAAGGTCTGATTACTCTGAGTGAATGTATCTTCCTGATGGTTTGAAAGGAGCTCCACAGACTTTAAATACCTCCCTGCTGCTCCTCCCGTCTCCTCCATCGTGGTCCTCCGCCCGGCTGCAGGACTCGGTGGCCAGCAGCCAGTACTCAGTGCCGCAGGAGAGCAGCGTGAAGAGAAACCCGACGGCGGCGAAGAACAAGGCCAAGAAGAGGAGAAGCTTCAGCCTCTCTGCAGCAGACATGTCGGTCCGACTTCATGCTCGGACACGGAGCTTCAGTGGAAATAAACTCTGACATCATGTGTTGGTCAGTTTGAAGGGATACAGTTACAGGAGTGTGTGTGTGTGTGTGTTTGGGTCACACACACTCACATAAAAATAGCTGTTATGTTAACACCTTTAAAAAAAAAACAGATCACAACTGTAGAAATATCTCGTTGGCATTTATTGGAATGCCGGCATTGAAATCCAGATTTGGTACAGTACAAGGCTATCCAGTTTAACTGAGATCTTCTAGGCAACAGTGACGGTCCAACAACAGTCATCCAAACTCATGTTCATATATTAATACGACTTTTGTTCAAGAGATGATTCATTAATAAAAACAGAGACAAACATCAGGAATGATCAGCTGATTGTTGCTTTCTTTTTTTTTTAAACACGTTTGTTTGATGATTTAATGAAACAACCATCGTTTTTTTTTTTTTTTTTTAGAGTACATAACATATCGCAAGAACCCGACCCATATACACAGAGAGGTGCATTTATACAGGACTCCATGATTAATTACATATTACAACCCTGTGAGGATATTAGATGAACGAGGCACGCAGAAACTATTATTAACCTACTCGCAGTAAACATTTGATCAGTCGAGGATCCTTTGGGCTGAGTCACCTCTTTTCCTCTAAAATATTTCGCCGCTCTTCTTCTTTTTTTTTTCCTTTTTCTTTTTTGGCAGTTTGTTTGGTCCGCTGTCGCTCGGTCCGATGATCTGTCGGAGCATCCGTGCAAAAGGCTCATGGAGTTTTTCCACAGCATGTGAGGTGGGAGGAGTCTTGGCTCCCCCGTGTGTGTGTGTGTTTGTTTCCTCCTCGGGAAGCCTCCGCGTGAATACGCTCTCTCGCCCTCGACGACCTTTTATTTTATTTTTTAAGACATGACGCCGAACACGGGGTTGTGGCGGCAGATGCTCGGCCCGATCTCCTCGTAGTCTTTCTTGGTGTGGCACACTTGGTAAAACTCGGGCTGCAGAGACAGAAAATGAAAAATGATCCGTTACTTTGACATAAAACCAACAAAAACTTTCACGTTTTAATCGTCCGACGATGATCATCACGTGTTTTTATACTCACAGTCGACGCCAGCATTGATCCTCCGAACCAGACGGCGTACCGCTGCATGTGATGAGTGATGACCTGCACGTCGATGGGTTTGGGCTGCAGAAGAAGAAGAGTTAGAGTCAGACCAGCGAACATAATGCTCTCTGCTTCATAACCGGAGTCGGTCGATTCAGCCTCATTCCCTCGTCCCCTCGCTGCCTCACCTTCAACTTGCCGCCGCTCAGCTCTTCGCTCATCTTCAGCCGAGCGTCTACGGTCCTCTTCAGGTCTCTCTGCAGGCGTCGGCCGAAGTCCCTGAACATGGTGGATCCTCCGGAGAGCACGATGTTCTGCGACACAGAACAGAGAGGAGGTTCACTACACCACACCGACAGTTCCATGAACTGTGAGCGGCTGAGCCGGCACGTGGCGTACCTTGTACAGCGGGCGTCTGACGTCGATGGGGCAGTTCTGGATGACTTCGTCCACGACCTCCGAGATGGGCTGGGTGAAGTCTGGGTTGGCAAACTGGACGAGAGCAAACAGTGAAAAATGAACCGTCAAATCAGAAAAAGACGAGTCAGCGTGAACACGGCGTGTCTGCGGATCGTCGTACCTCCGGGTGGAAGAAGATCTCCGGGCCCAGGAAGCGCTCGTAGCCGACGTCGATGGTGAACTCCTTCTTGGTGATGGCGTTGACGCCCGTGTACTGTTTGATCCACTTCGAGCCGTCTGTGTCGTACTTGTTGAACTCCTTGACGAGGTCGGGGCAGACGTAGCTGAACCGCTCCTGAAACATACGAGACATGCGAGATTCAGACAGACGAGGGGAAGCAGTCTGAAAGGAGACTCGTCACGCAGGAATAAAAACTGTTTCCTGCTTTCCACTGAAGACATGGACTGTCTGTGGCTGCACTGACCTCCTGTGGCCAAACTGAGAATTACACGACAGTCTGCTCAGGTTTCACTTCTTCTTATTTACATCCTCGTTTGGCCGGTTTCGATGCAGAAACGAACTAAAAATATCAAACAGATCGTCTGTTTGCTTCCCAAACGTCTCGTCTGCCTCAGGGTGGAGTTTGAAACGGTTCCTCCAGTTTTACCACTTAAATGCTGTCAGGCAATGTTGGAACGCTTGAAGGAGTTCAAGTATCTTGCCAACAAGCGTGAGATGGACAAACAGGTGGGCACAGCGTCTGTAGTACTGTGGACGCTGCTCTCCATCTTCCAGTCCATCTACATCCCAGCCCTCACCTCTGGTCTGCTCCCCAGATAAGTGAAAGACAATGGATGTCAGGGTTTGGACACTGACCTTGACCGCCTTCGCCGTCTCCAGGGACTGCTCCGGAGGAATCCCCACCTCTCGCTCCCTCAGCAGCTGTTGGGTAAAGTACGTGATGTCTCGCCCAGCGATGGGGATGTGCTTAATGCAGCTGCCAATGACGTAGCCTTCAGCCTGGAACACAAACGCAGGTTTAGGGTTGAGAACGAGGACACGGTGAAGAAGACGAGCCTGAACTGAAGCCGCACAAACTCACCACCGGGATGACGTGCGTGACTCCGTCTCCGCTGTCGATCACAGTCCCCGTCAGCGTCCGTTCTCCGACCTGTCTGGAAGTCCAGGAGGCAGCCAGCGCCAGGACAGCCTGAGACAAAGTCAAGAGACAGAAACTCAACAAAGAGGAAGCGACACTGAACACTTCCTCATTTCAAATATCAGCCAGCCGCGCTGAGATTCACGGACTCGTACCTGAACGGCGATGTAGAGACCGGGCACGTTGAAGGACTCGAACATGATCTCTGCTGTGTACTCTCTGTTCTCTGGAGTGTTGAGCGGAGGCTCCGTCTGCAGAGGAAACGATGTTAACACAACAACAACCAGCTGAAGCAACTTCAACAGTTTGTCCTGAAGACTCAAACTTAGTATTGACGTCTGTTACCAGAAGGAAGTAATGGTCTTCAGGTTCTGCCCGCAGATACTTGAAGATGATCTGCTCCATGAATCTCTCCATCAGGTCCCAGTCCTCCACGATGCCGTGACGGATGGGCCACTGCAAACCCAAACAAACGTTAGTCTCTAAAGATCAGATCCAAGACTCTCAGAGTTCTTCTTCTCCTCCGTCTACCTTTGTGGCATACGACGGTTTGTCGATGGCTTCGTCCCCGATGAAGAAGTCAAGGTCGTCCACGCCTCTCATCATCCGGCGCTGCGCCTGGTCTCCGACCTTGGCGGACTCTTTGATCGCGATACCTGGAGAGGATCGGATAAAAGTGCCGGGTTGGATCCTGAACTATAAGAACATCTAATTAAGTTATTTAACGAACAATAAAACAAGAAATAAACTTCATGTTTTCAGATTTTTCTCTTCAGGGAAGCTTCATGTTCAACAAACAGCTTTATCGAACACGTCACAAGTCACCGGAAATATTTTAAATAGAGCTAAAACTGTCAAATCTGTGAGTGAATAAGTTCTGTTCGTCTTTCTTCAGGAAGGTTCAGTCTGCTTGTCGACCCGAGAAGACATGTCAGCTCTCATCCAGTGATCCGGTTCTGTGTGTTCATACTGGGACAGCTCGCTGTCTGAGAGACGAAGCGTCTTCATGGATCTACAAACAGTCCAGCTGACCCAGACTGAAGTTCATGAAGACAACATGTAAATAAAAGTTATTCTCCTCATTTAAATTTGCTGCTTTTGGTCGTTAGACAGACTCTGTGTGTGCAGTGATCAGCAGCGTGTCACCTTTACGACAGAATATTCATGTGACACATTTAAAGAGACTCAAACTCATTTAAAGAGACTCAAACTCATCATTTAAAGGGACTACAAACTCATTTAAAGAGACTTCAAACTCATTTAAAGAGACTACAAACTCATTTAAAGAGACAAGAGACTCAAACTCATTTAAAGGGACTCAAACTCATTTAAAGGGACTCAAACTCATTTAAAGGGACTCAAACTCATTTAAAGGGACTCAAACTCATTTAAAGGGACTACAAACTCATTTAAAGGGACTCAAACTCATTTAAAGGGACTAAAACTCATTTAAAGAGACTTCAAACTCATTTAAAGGGACTCAAACTCATTTAAAGAGACTTCAAACTCATTTAAAGGGACTCAAACTCATTTAGAAAGACTCAAACTCATTTAAAGACTCAAACTCATTTAAAGAGACTCAAACCATTTAAAGACTCAAACTCATTTAAAAAAGAGACTCAAACTCATTTAAAAAAGAGACTCAAACTCATTTAAAGACTCAAACTCATTTAAAAAGGGACTCAAACTCATTTAAAGGGACTCCAAACTCATTTAAAAAGGGACTCAAACCATTTAAAGACTCAAACTCATTTAAAGACTCAAACTCAAACAGATGTTTTGAAGTTTCTCTGACTCACATGACGGGATGATGAACTGTGGCTCTGTGTTTCCCGCGTATCCAAGCTTCGTGTACCTGAAACAAACACACAGCGACAGAATCTCATTAATCCGGATTATAGCTCACATTAATCCGGATTAGACTCTCCGTCCAGGAAGTGACATTAGCTTCCATTAGCCAGCAGCGGCTAACTCCGAAGCTAACTCTCAGGTCAGACTAAATGAAGGTTAATTAATTAATCTGCGAGTTAACGAGTTAATCTGCGAGTTAACGAGTTAATCCGGATTACCGGACGGTAAACACGTCGCCGTGCTAACGTTAGCTCGCAGGCTAACGGCCGTTAGCTCCGGTGTGACAGCTAGGCTAACGCTAACGAGCTCGCGCTGCTCACCCCGTGCCGCAGTCCACGACGCACGCGGGCAGCCGACCAGCCATGCTCGCTCTCCGGTGATGTAGCTGCAGGTAAACGCGGCAGGTGTCCGGTACGAACGGGTCTCGAGCGTTAACGGAGGACCGACCGAGGCTCGCGGACTGAATGAGGCGCGAGCGCTTCCGGGTTCGGTGGGTTTTTCTTCTCGTGTGACGTCAGCAGCTTTAACGGAGAGCGCGAGGGCGCCGCCGCGCGGCCGGAGAGCGCGAGGGCGCCGCCGGAGAGCGCGAGGGCAGAACAGCAAAAAATTACAAATAAAAATAGCAAATAAAAAAACACCAGGAGAAGTCATGTTTACATTACTGGTATTATTATTATTATTATTATTATTATTATTATTATTAGTATGATTATATTAGGTCATTTCAGAATCAGAACCAGAATCAGAAATACTTTATTAATCCCCGCAGGGAAATTGTTTTTGTTACCGCAGCTCCCAAACGGTGACTGACAGCAAGAAAACAGTAGTAAGAAAAGAAAACCTTAACAATATACCCTATACAATATCCTATTTTAAACAATATATACACATGTATAAATAACAGTGAAATGGAACCAGTAACAGTAAAACATTTATAAGAGACTGTTAAATATACACATAATCATTTTTATTTCTACGCCCCCTTTCTATTTTTATATAGTTTTTGTAGCACAGCTCAACTTCTTAACACAGTTATATATTTATTTTCTATGTAAATGTTTAACTCCTCTGCACATTTTAATTGCTCTGTACATATTTAAATTTAGATCTATCTGTGGTTAATTTTAATGTATGGATATTGTGTTATAAGTTAATTAATCATAAATTATTATAAGTAATCTATCTATCTATCTATCTATCTATCTATCTATCTATCTATCTATCTATCTATCTATCTATCTATCTATCTATCTATCTATCTATCTATCTATCTAACCTTTATTTATATGGCATTCATGCAGTATTTTATATGGCAAACAAGTGTTTGTTTCCTTTGATGGAAGTTAACTTGTATCCATACAGTAAAATACGGAATAAAACAGCAACCTCTAAGTCTATCTTACTGTATTTAAACTTTTTTATTTTTATGTTTTTTATGTTTTTTATGTTTTTTTGGGGAAAGATTTGTCATGTGCCGTCAAATGTCGGGTGAAAACTTTGTGCAATAGATCATAATATATAGGATGAGAGTGGATAAAAATTAAATAATAAATATAAGGCATAAAAATCATAGATATGATTTAAAGAAGAGAAAAGGAAGAACATATACACACATTAAATGACCTGAACGTCTTCATGAAGTACAGTCCTCCACCACCTCCACCTCTTCACCCAGGATGGAAATCTTTCAGGTTAGGCCTCCTGAAGTCCACGAGCATCTCCAATGATCAGTTAACACTAAAGCAACACTAAAATGACAGAATATTTTATATGCATGTATTGGAGCTTATATAAGTGTACAAAGTCAGAAACGTTGTTGCATCCAGGTCTCTTGTTTGTATTTTTTGCAGCCTTTTTTTCATTGAGCAAAAAATAGTAACCACCTCATCTCGCCCTGCTGACTCCACCAGATGATATCAGTGATTTAGGTACCATCAAAGGGCCAGACAAACCTCTCCTCGGCCTCCACGATGCATGCAGGGCCACTGATAAAGACGATAGATGAGCATGAAGCAGCTTCAGGGAGCCCGACGCTGGTTTCAGAGCGCCTTACTACATTAGAGCCAATCCCAGGCCTGAGAACATTGGCTCTTTTGTCCTCGGGCAGGCTCATCACTCACACAAGAGACTCTTCACCCACTCCGACTCTCCTAGAAAAGCCCTTGGCTCTGCAGCTTCTGATAGAAACAGTCGGCGCGGAGCCGAGGCCAAACTCTCCATCAAGAAGTGTAGTCGAAACAATTTGTTTCAACGCTGTCAGCGGCGGAGCAGAGATTCACCAGCAGCTCGCCATCAAAGGAGAACTTTCCTTTGACGCCGCTGAGATGAATGGTGGAAAACACAAAGTGATGCCTTTTGTTCTGTTTTTTAGCCAAACCGAGCAACAACACTGTAAATCTCTCTTTATTATTCACAGGAGGAATCAACTTCAGATGAAGCATCATTTATAGACGAGGAGTTTTATTTAAAAACCCAAGAACAAGATGGATAAAATAACAGCGACCATAGAATTGTCTGTTTTTCTGCTCATTGAAGTCTCGTTGGTCTGGTTTGACCTCTGTGGCTTCTCTGCTTGTGCTACTGTTTCATAATCATCCTGCAAGTGTCACATGACTGTTTCAAATCAATAACCCAAACACAATCTTAATAAGTAACTTTAACTTAACTGGCTGGTTGAGGTGAAACTAAACCAAATAATCTGTCTTTCCATACAGATTTGGTCTATTATGAACACTGAAGCTTGGTTTCCATCCAAATGAAACTCCAAGTTTTGAGAAAATTGGGAAAGAAATGCAAGTTTTCATCCACTACTGTTATGCAATCATTAAAGGATCCAGTCAGGTACCATTGAACTGTGCAGAAGGTGACTTTAATGTCACAGTTATATAATTACGTTTAATAACATGTCACCCAATAAAAGTAAGAGAATACTGACACAAGGTGTCAGACTGTGTGGAGATGTGTTTTAATTTGCCTGTGGGGTCTCAGCTGATAAACACCTGAACTCTGAAGCTCATGTCAGATCATCTTCATCTGCAGGTGCTTTCCATGCCTGGTCTGAATACTAGAGGGCACCAGCGCTCTGGTTTCTAGACGAAGCATCGTGAGGAAGCAGTAACACACAAAACATGTTGATTTGTGGTTTTTATCTCATGTATCAAACATCCAGTAACGAGGCGTTTTCACAGCCGTTCTTCAGGACCGCTTTAGAGATGCAACATATTTAACACTAGTTAACTTTCCCCTCAGCCACAGATTCATTTCCCGCTGCACCGGTGCAACTTTAATCCTGTTTGCTTCTTTTTATTGGCCCTACTTACTGGAATGAAGATTTGTGTTGCGGCACTAAAGTGGATTGAAAATAAAGGAGCTTCGGGTTTGTGTTGCTAAGTCATCAGATTTAGGCTGACTGTGAAAGAAGCTCCTTCTCAGACTTCATCTCATTTATATCTGATGTAATATTTCTAATGGAATTTGTGATTGAATTTCTTCGTCTGTAATCAATCGCACGACGAGGCCTGTCGATGCGTGGGTTAATGTGTTTGATTCATGCATCATAGCTAACTAAATAAACAAGATTTGATGCATTTAATGGAGCAGCTATGATTCATTATACACAATGTATGGTATCTGTACAGCTGAACTCTGGGTAATTGAGTCTCAGGTGGGTTTGATCTCGCTGTCCTCTGTTAGTGCTGTGATCTGAGCCGCCCACACCAGAACAGATCATCCCCCTCCGCCCCTCTGTCTCATTTCCAATACTCTTAGCCTACACAGTAAACAAAGTAGATGAGTTGAGGTCCCTCATCAACTGAAGTATTTCCAGCACCGGAGCTCCTAATATGACTGTGTTTGCACGCACGTCATTAGAGCAAAAGGCAGAGGTGGGCCTTATTATTTTTAATAATCTCCTCTTTCTGCTGCTTCTTAATCCCAGGAGATCTGCAGTCGGCACTTCCCCTCTGTGATCGTCAGTCCTTCCTCCTCCTTCTGTGTTCAGGCTTAATGATGCTCTGTCATCCCGGCGCGCCCTCACACTGCACGAGTCTTTGTGCTGCGAATGGACCCAAAGTTTAGGCTGCAAACTGCTTCTGATATCGCAACGTTTGATTTGTGTTTGAAGCTCATTTCTGCAGGATTCATCCAGAGGGAGCTGCTCCATTGAGTCTCTAACAATGCAGAGCTGCATTCTTAGGAAAATAATTGAAAATGGTTACTTGGAAACACTTTACAAGTCGATGCAAGTGGACTGTGTCTTTAGAATAACTCCAGTCTGAGTGCTAACGTGCCAGATAAGCAGCTCTCATGCTGTGTTTGTCCTAAATAGACCAATAACTCTGAGGCATGTGCACATTTCTCATCACGTCTTTGCTAAATTACCCAAATTTGAGAGACAAACGCAGCCAAACTGCCAGACAGCTGTAACACAGAGTGGATTATGTCTGATCTGTATTCTCTGCTTGTGCTCACAAACCTTTAATCTTCTGCTTCAATATTATCAGCGTCAGTGCACGCAGGTAGGAAGCACCACAAAAAGGACTCTCCACTCAATAATGCGATGCAAAAAAGTTCGTGCATGCTGATTTTGGAAGCCACAGAGGAACAGCATAATCAATAGATGAGTAATTGAGTGATGGTAGCTTACTGAGATGTAGCTAATTTAATAAAATGCAGCTTTCACGCCGTCCTGAGCTCCACCCTGTGAAGGTTAAACACACAAAGAGAGCGTTTAAGCCTAAGTATCCTCAGAGGGACGCCGGCAGAGTCAAGTAAAGTCACCCCCCCCTCCAAACACAGAGAAAGTTCATCAGTGCACCTGAGCTGAGGTGAATGGATGTACAGTGAAGATTTAAACTCTCTCCAAACTCTTGGAAACGTGTCAGCTCCACTGCTGGGATGTTACAGGTCTCTTTCATTTCCTAGAAAGGAACTCTCAGGTAACTAAATGTGCAGGAAGGCTGAAGGCTCTAACGTGGTGCTAATTATCGTATAGGGAAAATGAAAACAGGTCTCATTGGGATACTTCCAATTAATTAAATCAAATTAATTGCTCAGAGGCCTTTAGTCAGCGCAGCAAGTCTGCAAAACAAAATCTGATATTTGCCTTCTAGAAAGCTCCAATAATAACTGAATAACTCATGAATGTTTACTTCTAAATATTTGAATTACAGATTAAACTGATGCTGACAGCAGAAAGAATGGACGTCGGTGTTGGGGCTCAGCCACGGCCACGATCAGCTACATTAGTGTTTATCTGGATTTATGTTCATGTTTCCAGGGGAAGGGTTAGACTGAAGCAAAACAAAGCACCCAGCCTGACAGCTCCATTTTTCTGCAACATTTATTTACATCACACAGCAGCAGAATACAGTGTTACTCTTCACAGAAGACCAGTCCACCAGAAGACCACCAAACAAAAACTGCCATGAACATTTACTGGATGGTCGTCTCATCATTTCTTTCTTTTAGTTTGTGTCCAGAAGAGTCACACGACGCTCGGAAACAAATCTTATCACGCTGATCGACACATCCTTTTTCAAACTGTTCATCTGTTCATGTGTGGCGTTAAAACTCACTACATATAAATATAACACCAATATTCATCCAAATCCAAATTTCATGAAACAAATAAAGCAGCAAATCAATAATTTTGGGATGGACGACGCCCAAACATGGACGTCTTTTCTCTGGTGGTGGTTATAAAATGCAATATTTGGTGTACAGCGTTGGCTACATGCAATATAAACTATGATTTAATTTAATATCACCCTGAAGCATTTCTTCAGAGAGACTTCACTTGTGCTTATAGCTTATTCTTACACTGCACTACATCTATGTAATAGGAATTACACAGATTTCACAAAGGAATATTATAATTCATTTGTCTGATCGGCTTCTCGTGTCACAGAATCAACTTTTAAAAGTTACAGTCGAGGATGATTAAGCGCCAACGCAAACACAGTCGGTAAATGTCAGTTAATACTGTGTGGAGTGGAAAATATGCAGAAATATGATGGACAGTGTTCGCCTGAATCAAAGTGCCTCCTTCATCACAACGTATCAGGAATATTTGAGGTTTGTAATCAGTTCAAAATATGAAACACAACAGTGCTGCCTCGAACTAAAGCTCACAAAATAAAAGCTTCAAAATATCATTTTCTACAACGACTTCCACCAGCGTGTAACAACCAGAAAATAACTCCAGAGCCGCGTCCTCACACAAAACGCTCCACTTCACAGAAAGCAAAGAAATCAAAGATGATGGTCCG
This sequence comes from Larimichthys crocea, assembly GCF_000972845.2. Taxonomy (NCBI): domain Eukaryota; kingdom Metazoa; phylum Chordata; class Actinopteri; family Sciaenidae; genus Larimichthys; species Larimichthys crocea. Next base: position 10,453,470 of record NC_040029.1, on the reverse strand, counting down.
AGAGCGATGAAACCATTCAGAAAAGCTCGATGGCATTCTCAGTGATTACATCAAACAGTTTTTAAAAAAATGTTTTCATGACGCTGAGAGGATACGGAGCCGGTGTGGAGTCCAAAGCTGCTCCAGAGATCCAAGAAGAACCTGTGACAGGAAAGAGACAGGACGTGTGATTAATCAGCATTTTCTGGTCACTTGTAGCATTAAATAAGAGCAACACAACATTAATGTGCTTAATGTTTTAACAGTCTTTAAAGACCATTTAGAACTGATAAGACTAGCTTAAGACTGTCCTGAGGTCGTGGTTCCAGTTCATTGGAAGGTGTTGGATGTGGTTGGGGTCAAGGCCAGTCCAGTTCTTCCACAACAAACTGGGAAAACCATTTATAGTATCACTGTGAGATATCTGTCCATTAAACAAAAGGCTACCTCCAGTAGCCAGTTAGCATAGGATTGTCAGTTGTACCAAAAATGTGTTTAATTTAATTTAATTGGAAAGGGGTCGAGTCCAAACCAAGAAAAACAATCCCAGAACAGAACAATGAGGTCGAGATCGTCCGCAGACACAAACTCGATTTGGTTGGAGGTTTTTTGTGGACACACTCTGATGTAAGCTGCAAACTCTGGTGGCCTGATGGGAGTTTGTTAGGAGAACAGACGGTAAAACAGAAAATAACCTCACCTGAACCCCGTCCACTCACCTCTTCATACCCTCAGTGTTGCAGAAATCCACTCTTATTACTGCTGGGATGCAGCTGCCTCTATTTGTTGGCATCCAATATCGAGCAGCACAAAAAAGTGCAAACAAGTTTATCCTGTTTAGCTGAAGTTGCAAGGACAAACTGATTTGACTCCCACTCGCACTGTCAGATCTCTAACCCTGCAGGACGACGTGTCGCCAAGATTCCGTCTGTTTACAAGTCTTAATATAGTTTCAACTAAGCCGTGAATGAACCAAAAACAAGCACAACAAAGTGAGAGTTCTACGGTTTGGACTACAGAAAACAAACTGTACAGCAGAGACAGGATGGGCTCCGTGGTCTACGTCAAAGGTCGGAGCAGGAAGAAGGTCAGGAAGAGGAGAAGGGGCCGGTTCGTTCGCATTCCTGCCGCCGCCGCCGATGGGATGGGACGCTTCTTCCTGGGCCCGTTGCACAGCGGGGTGCTGCAGCAGGAGATGCACACTGAGTTCATGTTGCCGGTGCAGAACTGCTGGTAGCCAGAGGAGGCGATGAGGCAAGCCCCGGAGGACGCGCAGGACTTCCTATAATGTATCCCTGCAAATAAACCCAAAAACAGACGTCTGGTTTCTGGTTTCTAGTTTCTGGTTTCTGGTTCGGGTCTGATTTTTAGTGAGTCCGGACAGACACTGGAGCTCTAAGATGCTGCAGATTTCCCCCCGCTGTAATTAGATTGCTTGGACATAACCTATAAGAGCCTTGTATTTTGCAATGCTGCAGCATTTTATTGCACTATAGGGTTATGGAGCTATTGACTTCCTGTCTGCTCTTATTAACTGATGTTTGTCAGCGTGCTGTATATGTTACTACAGTTTATACGCTTGTATGAAGAAGAAAAACTCATATTCGGCAGTGCTGTAACTTTTTATTGCACTCCAGAGCCGCTGACTCCTTTATCAAGTGGAGTTTCTCCGTCTGGTATCCACTGCTGTGTTTCTGTTGTATGTTATAGCAGGTATTTTATCATTTATGTGGCGGTTATTGCGTTATTTATCTTGTGTTTCTGGTTTCGATTGAATCAAATTTGGATAAATTCAATGGCTGTAAGCCGAACGTTCCACTGTCTGGTGATGCTTTTTATTGATGGAGGAGAAATATGAACAAATATGTGTCTTTGTGTTGCATGTTTCTGCACAAAACATGAATGAAATTAAGATATAGAAGATATAAAACAAAAAGCTGCTGCAGACCCTGAACCTCCAATTATAAGATGCTGTTTCTCACCACCTCGTCACCTGTCTGATATTCTTCACGACGCGTATGGAAATGGAAACCTCAGGCTTGACGACTGAAAACAGCTGAGTAATGTGACCTTGGACGCACGGCTTTAAAAACATCTCGACATGTGCAATTACAACTGACGAGTCCTTGATTTCACAGACAGAGAGAAACAAAAGCAGCTTTCTCTTTTTTTTAATTTAATCTTTTTTTAATTGATTCTGCTGATTAAGATAATGTTTGACTAACTCTTTAAATGCACAATCTGACTTCAGCTCGGTCGCTTTAGATGTGGCAGACCTGATTTAATTTATAGATCTGCTGTTTCGTCAAATACAGACTGTCATTTCTGTAATTATGTGCAGATGACATTTTGGTTAAAGGAAATATTTCTGCTCAGATTTAGACGAGAAGATTGAAATCACATTCGTGTGTGTGCACTTAGCATAGCTTAGCACAAAGACTGCAAGCGGAGGGAAACAGCTAGCGTGGCTCTGTCTGAAAGTTACAAAATCCACCTGTAAACACGTTTAAAGCTCGCTGACATTTCATTTGTTTAATCTGTACAAGAAGAGTCAGAGGAAGAAGCCGGTTTGTTTAAACGTGAATGAGTGAATGAATCTTTTCTTTTTTACTTTTAAAACCTGTAATTAATTAATTCATCTAGTCAGTAAATGATGAGTCTTTGACTTGAGTCACTCAGTTACATTAAGCTGGTTAGCCACATGTGCTGATGGCAGCTCAGTTACTCTGTGGCACACAATCCTCCAAACTCTTTAGCAAATGGTCTGGTTGGCGGCCTGCAGGTTGAAGCATTTTATTTTCAGTTACATGGTGCAAAACTAATCTAATGTCGTGTCAGAGGCAGCGAGAGAAAGTCTCTCTCCACTCTGACGAATGAGCTGAATAAAGCATGAGCGTAAAAACAACCGAGGGCCGTCCATTTGTCTGAATAGGGTTTACGCTGCATGTCTGTAACACAGAGCGAGTCCGTCCACACATCGATCAGCGCTTCTCTCTGAGGCACACGGTCACAGATACCAACGTCATTACACTTCAAATCACGGCAGATTGTTTGGACCTCTTCTGCTGGGTCACGTATCAGGATTTAAAGGTGTTTTAAAGGTAAAATGCCAACACCTGGAACATCACAGCTCATTTCATTTGATGTTTGTGTCGGCTGTGCTTGTGCATGACTTTAAATAAATGTCACATTAGAGCAAAGACTTCAGACTCGGAGGTCTCGTACCTCCTGAGCGCTCAGCCTCGTGTCTCCGGCTTCCAGACGGTCACCTTTCGTCTACAGATAAATATAAATGTGGATACTTTTGGCTGAGCCCGACAACTATGAGCCTATAGCTCCACCAAAGATGCAGCATAGAAAATAATAAATCTCCCTTCAACATGATGATCATCACTTCATCATCAAGCAAGATGTCCACAAAAGATATCGAACAATGTCCTGTTGTCCTTGACCATGTCTGGCTGCTCTGAGCTGATCCAAAGTTCTTTGTAAATCCACCACCAAGCACAATATGTCTGAATATTTACACTCAGGCCATAAAATTCAACATCAACATTAATTCAAGCTTCTTATATAAACGATTTTATTATCTGACATTTGCTTCATTTTTTATCTCCTTCCTCTTTATGACGGGAACATTTGTTCATCCAACCAAATTAAATTTTTCTCAGATTTAAAGCGTCGCTCACCGTCGGGTTTGACCAGCACCTCCTTCTGACACGTGTCCTGTACGTTGACGGTGCAGTTGACGATGTACTCCGGCGTGGAGCAGTCATTGTGCTTCATCTCTTCACACTGGTAGCACTGGATCTGAAGGGCATCTCCTGCAGAGGCGAAATATTCAATCGTTAGTGATGTGGCAGATATGACTGAACCAATAAACACAGCAGGCACCAGATAAGAATGCTCTGATTATTGATTTAACTTATAGATCTGCTGTTCGTCATCATGGACTGTAGACTGACAGAATGCAAATAACATTTTGGGTAATGGAAATATTTTTGCCCAGATTTAGACGAGAAGATGATTCCAGACTCGTGTGTGTGCACTTAGCATAGCTTAGCACAAAGACTGCAAACGGAGGGAAACAGCTAGCGTGGCTCTGTCTGAAGGTTACAGACAGAGCTTCAGGCTGACTGTGGAGCTTGGACTGGTCTGATCCTCTGATTCGTGACTTCTCGTTATTTGAAGGACAAACGGACGACCTGCTCTGGAATGAATGGAACAACCTGCATTTTCCCAAAATATGGAACTATTCCTTTGAGATCAGAATAAAGTTGGTTATTAATACATTAAAATCAGTTTAAATATTCAATTGAATGTCATCTACTTCCTGTTTTGTCTTTTCTTGTGTGCGTCAGACCTTTGTTCTGTCTTTGCTCGTGTTTTGGCACTCGGTGAGAGTGCAGCGTCATCGACTCTGTCTTCTGTTCTGACATTAACGTCCGTGAACAGAAGGGCAGCACTGAGGCGACTCCTTCAGCAAAGTCTAATCTGTTTTTATTGGCCGTCTGAGTGTCAACAGAGAGGTCATCTATAGATTCACACGGCGAGGTGAGAACAAGCTGGAGATGCATTTTAAGTCATGCATTTACAATACAAACAGGCACTGAGAGGCACAGAGTGAATCTCCATCAAATGTGCAAACTGAAGCTTTTAAAAGCTGCACGGACGTGTGTCCAACGCAAGGGACCTGAAATGGAGGAAGAAACTGACGTCTTAGTGCCATTTAAGAATGTTTGAGCTTGAAAAATGTGAAATAAAATGACTTATTTTCCATTTTTACAAAGCTAAAAATGAAAATGACTCACACAAACTTCTTATTCTGCAAGTTAGTGATGACTGAGTCGTCAAATTTGCCAGATTTATTTAGATATCTTCATCAGGACGGCATCATTCAATCAAAAATAACTTCCACGCCTGCCCTTGTCTTTTCTGAAATATCCCACACAGGCTATCCGTCCCTCCTGACATATATTAGTGGTGTAATTATTGAAATGGCACCGAACATTAATCTCAACTCTTGACGGCGCCATCATCTGATAAAGGTCCACATATAACATCACAACCACACCTAATTATTTTAAAGCAAGCAAAGCTCCATCCATCACCAGTGATAACGCAGAACTTTATTATTTCTGGAGGATTTCTGTCACACTGGAGGGCAAAATAAAGATGATCATCCTCAGAGAATGAGTCTAAATCTGTTTTCCACAGCAGTAAAACAGAAGAGGAGAAGAAAAAGAAATCTTTTAAAGCTTCAGGTGCAGAAAAAAAAAACACAAAACCAATATTTTCTGATCACAATCGTATTCACTGTAATCACTGCAGGCGCCAGGAAACAAAGTGAGATCATAAAAATCAGACAGTTCTGAAAAGAGCATCAGATTTTCTGATACAAACAGCTCGTGGGTTGCAGAAAATCACAGATCTGACCGCGCCACCAGTGCGTAAAACCAGCACTTTGTTGAATACTGCGCATTATTTCAGCATGTTGCTTCGAGTTTTGAAGAAAGTGTATAAAGTCAGCAGGTAAATGTTGGTATTTAACAGATCTGAGTTACCAAAAGTCAAAATTTGAACTGGAAGCTGAGAATATCGACATTATATCATAATAAATATCATGCAAATAAACCATATAAATGATAATATTTGTATTTTCCCCTTCGTTGCGCATGAATGTGTGGAAACCTTTTGCGCAATCTGCTCCAAACTGTCCCCTCACCGCTGCCTGAGAAGCGGCCGCAGTCTCTCCAACTTGGCGCCTTACCTGCGTCGAGAAGGACTCCGAATAAAGTCACAAAAACGAGAAGACGCATTCTCTCCCAGATGACGCTCGGAGGGGAAACATCCGACCAAATGAACTCGTTCAGACGGAGGCATGGAGGACGAACCGCCGCGGAGGAAGGAGCCCAGACACGGTTCCGCTCATCATCATCACCGTGGTCCTCGGCTCGGTTCGCTGAGGTGAGAGCCACAGAGAGGAAAAAGGAAAAGCTCCGCAAAGTGGACGCTCTCTGCTTCCCATGCGCAACTGGAGACAAACCCGGAGCGCAGAAACCATAAAGCGCACCACGTGATGGCAGCTCGGGGCTGGTGTTTGTCTTCACGAGCTGAGGAATGACTGAGGAGTTTATTTCTGACTGGCTGAATGTTCGAGTTTTACAGTCCAGTGAAGTCATGAAGCCACCTCTGCTCCTTTAAATCTCCTCTTATATTACATTTTCTTTCATTATTCTTAGAAATTATATAAAGCATGTCAATTATTTACAGGCTTTACAAAGATTCCTGCAAATATACGGACTTTTTAAGGGTATAATGGGTCCACTGTAAAATATGATTACAGTAAATTAATGGCTAATCATTGCAGTAAATTCACAGTAATTATTCGACAGAAACACAAATCTAAATAACAGTATTTTACTGTTTCTACAGCAACCAGACACATTACTGCAGTGAAAAAATACAGTGATTCAAAGTAAACGTGTAATTTACAGTAATATGCTGTGTGCTCTGTACAACAACATTACTGTAAAAGTACATTATTCTACTGCTAAGTTACAGTATGGGGATGCACCATAATTACAGTAACTGTTTGTAATTCACCATTTTACTGCATTGCAACTCAGTGGACAGTAATTACTGTACATTTATATTAAAATACTGTAATTTTACATGAAATAATGGCAGATTTCTTTAAACATATTTAAATATATTAAGAATATTTCAGCACATTTTAAGAGTTTGGATTTATTGTTTTGTATTTATTTGTTGCTGTAATAATGTTTTTACATTTTTATTGTTCTTTAATGATGCAATAGCATCTATCTTCCTGAAACATTAAACTTGTTTCACTATTTTAAAACATATTTAATACAAAATAATTTCAGGCTAACCATGTTTTGTTTTTTTCATATTTGGATAAAACTGCATTTGCTGTGTGGTTCAGCCCAGACAGACACATAAAACATAGCCTATTAAAATTAGAATGATCTCATGTGTAATGATTTCAGAGGTGTTACTGCTCCACTGCATATATAACCTACAGAACTGTTTTCCAATAGAGAGATTTGAGATGAGCGGTGTGTGATTTGGTGGTTGCTCTTGGTTTGTTTTGGTTTTGGGGGCCAGTTCAGGGCCACCAAATCCTCGGGCCGGCCGAGCCAATACAACATATCGAGCTTATTAGCGTATGTGACAGGGAGAGAGAGCATCTGTGTGTGCATGAAACTAATTGTGTTTATTTATAAGCACATAATTACCCATCGAGGGACTAATGGTTACAGATCCCTCCACAGTCTTGGAGCTAACCGTCACCCGGCTCTGAGCTTCGACTCCGGCTGACAGACTGTGAGTGGGCAGCGATGATCTTTGGAGTGAAGCTTTTTATTCCCACACTGAATATTCCCACAAATGAAAACACACCTCACAGCTTCAGTTTGAAATAGGAAATCTCATATTTATTTAGGAAATAGTTACATAAAATATAGCATTAAAGTCTGGTGTAACAGACAAAATTGCACACAGTAATAATAATAATAATAATAATAATAATAACATTAATAATAATTACCAAAGTAACACTGCTGGCAACCATTTCTCTTTACAAAGGAACATTTAAGGAGAGGGGTGAAGCATGACAATCACACTACAGTCTGACAATACAAAATGTGGGTATAAATACTGGACATCTAGAAAAATACACATCAGACTCTGTTCATACAATATTAACAGTTTCATAGAAAAAAATGGAGACACACACGCACAGTCGGCTCTGTTGATTAGCACCATCTGGTCAAATTCCAGATAGATTTTGGCATTAACTTCACCTAAAAGTTCAAAGTATGTCTTTAAAATAAAGTGATAAAATATTTTTTTAGCTCTTATTGATCAAAATAAAGATTTTAAACCCCGAAAAAGAAAAAAGATTTCAAACTAAAACCTCGGTTGAATGATTGGCAAACATTTTTTTCTTCTTCTCATTTGCATATATCAATCAGCAATGCCCGTTCTGATATTAACTTATAACTCTATATACAACATAATATACAAGTGTGACATGAGCTGAGGTTTGTGATGCTACATGAGACTAGTCTGTTTGGATCGTGGAGTTTTGCATCAGGAACTCTAAAAATAAAAAGTCTTATTTATTTCCTGACGGCTGCATTTTGATTCTTACAATCTACGTTAGTCCAGTATGTTCCCTGAGCTACCAACAGTGACGCTGGGCGTGTTCAAGCCAGAAAAGTTGGTCGTTGGCTGTACCTGCGTACGAGCCGGACACTGAAACATCATCATGTACCACATGGCATCATCGTCTGCTTCAGCTTCTGCTGCTAGAAGTGAGATTTGTTCCTAGTTTTTGTTTCGCCGTTATCAAAATAACACAAAGACAAGTTTGGCAACCTTTTAAAATGGACAGAAATGTTGTTGTGTAGTTTTAAAAGATGAACCAGGCGTGTTATTTATGGGCTGGGCAACGCACTTAGCAGCAAACATAAAATGACACCTTAGGTTTAAACCCTAGCAAACAGGAATGCAATCAAAGCAACAGTTCTGTTGCAGCTACACACCAATGTTGCCCATCAGCTCCCAGAAGTCAGCGCTCGAACAATCGTTCACTTTACACTCCTTACAGACTTTGTACAGTATTTCTTACAGTGCAATGATAACAAGTTCCCCCAGCGTGTGGAGGAGAAAACAGACGTCGTGTTATTGCCGTCCAGTCCACCACACCCAGAGTCAAACTACTTAAAGAAAAAGTCCTGGTTTTGGTGTTCGGGTTGAGGTTTCATCCTCGTGTCTCCGGCTCCACTAAGTGCTTCGTGTTGTTTGTTAGAGGACGGGGCTGAAGCAGGGCGGCAGTCAGGATCAAGTGGAAGCCGAGATCAAGGACTATCTTTTACTTGCAAATGCAAAAACTAAAATCCAAATCTACCTGAAGATCCACTTCAATGGGCTCCACATCCAAACAAAAGTTGATAATGACCAACCCAGATCTTCACTGCAGCCCTGCCGCCCTGCTCGTCGCCCCTACACGTCATTGGAGCCCTGACTGGTGCATGAGGAGAAGCTGTCGTACAGTGAGTCGCTGAGGGATCCCACGGGATCTGCCCCGGGCTTGCTCGAGAAGCTGGAGGAGGAGGGCTCGTCCACCTTGCAGCAGTCCTCCACGCTCTTCCCGGCGTCGGCGTGGCAGTCCCTGCGGCTGCCTAAACCGGCATCAGGATACAGGCTGCCGCTGCAGGAGCTGCTGTGATTCAGCTTGTTCAGGGACTCCAAGGAGAAGTCGAGAGACGGCGGCTGGTTTGCGCTGACGGGCGTCTTCTCCAAGGGAATCTCCTTCTGCAGAGAGAGAAAAAAAGAACCACAGAGACACAAAATATGTTAATTTATTGAAAAGAAAGATTTGCTGCATCCTGACTATCCTGCACTGTAAGCAGTTGTAATTTCCAGTCGTGTCTCTTTGACAGAAGTCTATCATCGCACTGTGTAGCCCATCCTGTTTGCAGCGTGGTGCTGCAAAGCAATAAGAACGTCGCCTCTGGAGAGCATGACAGTGATCTATATTCAGATTTTTATCACGCTCAATGACCAAATGTACGTCCTGGGTGTTGGCAGGCATGGATCTCTGGGCATCGCAGCTCACCCACTCTCCCTGTCTGATTATGTGTGTCGTACGCTGTGTTTCTCTTGGCCCTCTGCTTTCGAGATTAGCATAGTTGGAAATATGTTACTCGGGGGAAATGTTGCGTCTAAAAGCTGCTATCTGTTAACAGTTTTAATTAGCAGGAGTAGTTTCATCCTGATGATTAGGGAGACGTGGAGTCGTGACAGTTCAGGGGACATTAGAGTTGAGAAATATTATTATTATCACCAGAGCGGATCACATCTTCACATCTGAGCCTATTGGCCTTTCAGGGGTACGAGCCCTTAGGCGACTCCGCAGCGATTAGATCAACAGTCAATGTGCAAAATGCTGCATTAACCAGCTGCTTCTTTGGTGCTTCATGGTTTAATTCACCGTCACACAACCCAACGCCACATCATCGCAAATGACCTACGAGGCTGCAAAACAGAAACAACACGCGAAGCTGAAAATAGCCGCTTGTTGTTTATGATCTGCCAATTATTTGAGTATTCTTTGTGATCTCGACTGTGCGTCTCAGAGGCACTTTAAGGAGCTAGTTACTGTCGCAATCAGCATGAAAACAACTCCTCAGAGGCGGTAAACAAAATTCTTGGGTTGCTGCATTTTCCTTCAGCAATTACAGCCTGGGCGTCGTCTACATCGGTATTTTTGCAGGGGTAAGTACACAGAGGAGTAGCTGGAGGGTCCAGGTAACCTCTGAGGGATCCTCTGAACCCGGACCATTTAGCATCTTGCTGCGAGGTGTATCTCCCCTTAGAACTGAACCCAGAAGTACTCGACACACGAGAAGCAAAAACACATGAACCGCATCAGAAATTCAGAGAGCAGTTTTCTTTTTTTTATCTCACCACATTAGTCACTGAACTCCTGACTGACATACTAATGTGGCAAAGAAGACAACACTATACAATATTTAGAGGGAGAGGACAGACAAAAACAATGATCCTGTATATACACTGTGGATGAGCTGCAGCCTCTTCCCCATGGTAACAGTGGCATGTATAAAATGAAGACAAATCCACCCCTGATAGGTAAAGTCTGTCTGTAAATGTGCTGTGATCTAATATTCCCAAATCTTTAACTTTTCCTGCATTTTCCAAAAGTTCCACAAACACAGCTGATTTTTTGCTGCATGTGTAGGTGGAGAGAGTAAAAACAATAGTGATTGTTGTTCTCGGTGCTTTTCCTCACGGGGCTCAAGCCTTGCTCGTTTCCTCTCCTACCAGCTAGTTAATTGCATTCACCTGCCAACCCAGGTCTGTGATTTGGGCGGCTGGAATAAAACCAGCAGGACTCAGGAGCCCAGATAGCCAAGTATGAGAACTATTGGTACTGTACAATAAGAGGAGGAAGCAGGAGGAGACGGAACATAGTGTCTTCTTTCTCAAAATGCAACATTTCAAGTGTTTGGTTCATCGAGGCTTGAAAATGTCAAAATAAGAGAGAGATTTATGTAAATTTGTAACAGAATAATGCTTTTTGAGGTTGAACTCACTGAAAAATATCAAAATATTTCATGATGTGAAGCTGCACTGCTCTGCAGAATCAACCTTCCACCCAGAAATCCCTCAGAACCCCATTAATGTGCACCGACGTGACCTGCGACCGGGCACGATCGCGATAAATCTGTAAGTTGAAGGAAAAATGTGCCCAAAGGTGGCATCTGACTCACACATGATAGAAAATGTTGAGTATTATTTTGCAGGTGTGGAGGTTGAAGCCAAATTAAGACACAGGCGCTGAATGTAGATTAACGCCTACGCTTCATCACTATTTTTATGTCACGTCACTGTCAGCCCTGAAAACTTCATGGCCTCGGGATACGAGCCAGCCTGTGACGTGACGGGCATCAGTGATGAGCAGAGCTCAGTGACAGTGAAGAAGAGTCCTCAGGTCCAAACCTTCCCTCTCTGTATCTCATTGTGGTCAGAAACAAGAGCAAAGAAATGGAATGGGCTCGTCTTATCGCTGATTGGATTTGATTTTGGAGGAACCCAATTACCGGCGGATCGAACCCTTCCCGGTGCTCCTCAGTCTCTGTACCACCTGCGGGTTCAGACAAATGATAGCTTCACACATAACTGAGGCTGCAGGCAGGCGGCTCGGTGAGAGCGTCCCACTTGAAAACATGGAGAGGCCAAATCGGCAATTGGTTCTGCATCACATGTCAGTAATGGGATGTCCAAACTCGAATTCACTACTACAGTAGCTTATTGAAAGGCTCTTTTATTGTGACATGTTAAATCCTTTTCTCTCTCTGTTTTTGACCTGAACATGAAATATTAAACTCAAAGCTGCCAGATTGATCTGACTGTATAAAATATGCATCTGTGACGTCATCCGCAGGTTTCTGAAGAGCCGCTGTGAAGCTCAAGTTGGACATTTTATCATGAACTGAACTTTAATTTAATACAACCTGCACCACATGCAGCACATCTAAAGTTGAGTTTGGAAGTTGAACAGTCTTACACGTTCACGTTGTGACGTGATGGTGGAAACAATAAGAAAACATGCATAATAAAGATGTTTATTTTGCAGATATTGTATTTCTGGCTCTGTTCCTTCTGCAGCAGCCTGACGGCAGCTCAACAGGAGCGCATATTCCTGCTGCTGATATTTATTTGTACACTGACGCAGCAGCCCATATTTCAAATTACACGTCAACTGAAATGTCCCTTTCCCCCCCTCACCATGTAATCATTGCTCAAGGTAACAATCTGTTCCATGCTCGAGGAGACGCTGTGCATGCTGATTATGTTGTCGTACACCAGGTTTGGACCCGGGTCACAGAAAACTACAGGAATCCCTCTGACTTGACAAATGACACGCTTTGCCACAAGTTCTGATGTTGTTGTTTCTCCTGCAGCAATCTCTTTCTCCCCTCATGCAGACGAAGGGCGGGAACAGGAAAAATGAGAAAAGTTGGGAGGGGAAAGTGTTTAAAACAAAGCCGGGAGAAGTCAACTGAGAAGAGGAGGCAGAGAGAGTTGTACGGGAGGGACAGAAATAGAGAGAGGCAAAACTGAAAGGAAGACGAGGAAAGACACGTGGGAGGAAGAAAGAGAGAGAGACTCGGAGGAAGGAGAGGATAGAGGCAGAAGGAGGCGGAGGGCCACCGTTAGCAGGACTGTCAGGTGCTGTCAGGATGATGAATGGGAGGCCAGCGCAGGCTGTGAGGGCTCTGATGGGAGCCGCAGAGCTTTACATCACTCTCCTGAGTGTTTGTGAAAGGTTATTAAAGGCGCTTAAATCACCGGGCTCTGACACAGGCCTCGCTACCAACCACCAAACTTCCCCCCAAAACTGCCGCCAATGACAACGTCTCCTGAGCCGAACGCTCCGCACAGGTATGGACGTGCAGCGAGAGGGGTGAGGAGGTGATGGCACGCAGATGGATTGTCTTTTTACGAGGAATAATGTAGGGTAACTGGGTTCAACAGCCGTCATCCATCATTACGGCTGTTTCACAGCTCAAATTTATATTCTACTTTTTTTTCAGAACGACAGAATAATACCGCTTCCCATCACAGGAACTTTATCAAGGGTTGTTTCTTGATTCTGCAGCAGCGACTTCCTCTTTTTTTATCTTGAGAACACTCAACAACACAATTTAAACATTTTCCTTTGGAGATATTCTTCACACATGCTGGAAAACAGCGTAGAGCTCCCTCTGGGTTGGGAGAGAGTCGCTCCCCCGTGAAGGAGTTCAAGGTTTTCGGGGTCTTGTTCACGATTGACAGGAAAATGGAGCGTGAGATGTTTAGTGTGTACGGCGGATTCTGTACCAGACTGTTGTGGGGAGGCATAGCTCTCGGTTTTCCAGTCCATCTACGTTCCAACCTTCACCTATGATCATGATCTTTGGGTAGTGACCGAAAGAAGGAGATGATCGTGGATATGAGCAGCGTAAATGAGCTTCCTCTGCTTCATCCGGAGTAGAGCCTCAAAAGGAGCCAGCTGAAGTGGTTCAACGCGGTGTTTCCAACTGGTTGGACACTCCAGAGAAGACCCAGAACTTGCTACATAGGAGCAACATCGAGCCTCTGCTAAATCTGCTGCCACCACAACCCGACCGCGGATAAGCAGAAGGAAGTGGATGGATTTTAATGTACACCGGATTCAAACAGAGCTCAGAGTTTGAGGTTCAGTGTCGTGCATTATTCTGGCTGAAGAGGCATTTAGATGCTTTAGGGGTCACACTTTTGGCCACATATTGTATATGCATGAAATAACTGGAACATTTTTACTGATGCATAACCACATCAGCAAAGTTTCAGAGCTGCAGAAGGTCAAAGCTTTATAAACTGTTGGGTAGTTTCTTCGTTAACGGTGCATGTTAATGTTTTTAGTGACGCTGCACATGGACCTTCCAGCACTTCTGGTCTGGGCCTTGGATTCCAGGTTATTTTCGGAGAACTTCTCCAGTCCCTCCCGTAAGCACTACAGGCTTCCCCACAGCCCTCAGAAACGTAGCCTACCGCATCCAATTAAGCGACAGCCAGGTTTGAGGATGAGACAAACAGAGCTCGTGTGCTGTCAGCTAATGGACTCGTGCTTGCAGCTTGGTTGCACAGCGGCACATCGAACGAGCGTCCTTGCATCTCTGCTGGGACTCCGGATCGAAAAGAAACCCCCTCGCTTCCAGGTCAAGTGCAGACTCAACTTTGCTTTCAGAATGTGTGATTGCTAAAGAAAACCTCGGAGCTCAAGGGCGGCAAGCATCCTTCATCATTTCCTTGTACACAATCGAAGATAGAAGAGGAGCAGGCTTCCCTCACTACTGCCTGTTTAATGGTGTAAGCTTATTCCAGCCTCCACCTGTAAATTATGCGAAATTATTCGGCGTAAATGCTTTCAAATGGTCTAAAATCTGATTCTGAGCTCCAGAACACCAAAGGTCATGAATAAAAGGCACAGAATAAATCCTCCCTCTGCTCATACTCGATTCTTTTTTGAGCTTGTGTTGAGTTTTTTCTAAATATGGATTTTGTGTCAGGGTGTTGTGGGGCGGGTGGCGGCTGTGAGAGAGGAGAGTTTGGTTGTCCCGTTGCACGCTGGAGGCCATTTCATGGTCTCTGATCCTCATTTGTCATTCAGCTGCATTAAATACTAATAGGCAAATACTCGCTGACACGAGAGGGCGAGGCGATCGAAAGCAATTACGAAAGCGTCTTTCTTTTTTCTGTGAACAAACAATTCCAGCGCTGAAAAAAATATCGTGGGAGTTCAGCGCATCGGCTCGTGCCTCGGGAGGCGTTTTTAAAGGTAACGCTGACATCGCCTCAACGGGAAATCGCTCTGACCATCTGAAACCGAACAGGAACTGTATTCATCTTCACGCCTCTGCTGTGAGGAGACAGAAAATATGCAAACTCTGTGACAGTGTGTCTCTGTCACACTGGATAAAAGTTGATGCCTGACTTTTTCTCCATGAAATGAGGATTTATTTTAGAGCGACAAACACGAGGCACTTCTCATTATCTGCTTCAAATCGAGCCAGAACAATCAGTAAGAGTCAGTTTAACGAGACTAAAACTGACGTGAACACCGATTCGCAGCGAGTGTTAAATATCAGAAGCCGCCGTGATGAGCGGTAAAACGCCTGTGGAGCTGTTTTAATACTCACGCTGAGTCTGTCTCCTGCTTTGCCATCGAGCGATGACTCTTTGTGCAACAGGTTGTACTGGGAAATCCTCCTGCTGTCCTTCTCCAGATGTGAAAACACGTCATGCTGGTAGTAGTCCATGATCGACAGCGGTTTCTCCACGCTGCTTCTCTTCAGGGTCTCCTCGTTCTGGTCGACTGTGGACGGATGGAAGAGATTTGTTAGAGTGAGAAATAAAAGAGGAATATGCAGCTTAGTTTTGTTTGTTGGTCTAAGTTCAAACCGGACCTGAGTCGCTCTTCTTAGCTCTGTAGATCAGCGTCCGTTGCGGCGACACCAAAGTGCTTCCGGTCCCCTCGAGTTCAGTCTCAGTGTCGCTGCTGCTCCCAGAGTACGTGCACACCTGGAGGGCTCGCTCCTGCAGGACACAAACACCCTGAATAACACGACACTCACTGTGAATCTGGATATTTCTGGAGCTGTTGATGTGTGTGGATGACTTACACCGGACATGTTATGGTCCTTGTTTTTCACCTTCCTCTCTTTCTCTTTGTCCTCCGTGGAGGTGTTGCTGCGTGGAGCGCCAAGACTCAACCTCTTTGTCCTGATTGCATCTAAAAGTCCAAAAACTGGATGTTAACTGACAAACTGTCACATGAACTCCTAACAGGATGCATACAGACTGTCTACATATTCATGTTCTGCCCGTATGAACGCTGCTGCACAAAGCCGAGCTATCAAACATTAATGGCGTTCGCCCTGTGATTGCTCCCGGCCGTGACTCCTGGCAGCTCTGATCTAACAGCTCTCAGCTGGCTGCTTTATTATCGCTGCCTCGGACAGACGCCAGTTTAACTGTCTCCTGCTTTTTGGACGAAATCTGCATCCAGATCATGAAAGTCATTTCACCTTCTCCCTCAGTGCGACAGACGTCGCTCCCTTTCTGTCATTCTACGTGATGAAGATGCACGGTGAAAGCGCTGCCTCTGTAAGCAGAAATCATCCCCGTGTGGCTGATTGCATCCCACACGTCACCTTTCTGTCTTTTTTTTATGATCTACTGCTGCGTTGGCGCGCTTTAGTTTCCCCTCCGGGCACGTCAGAGTTTCTATAAGGACACATGGACTCCCTTTGTCATCTCAGCCGAGCACCGCATGTCAGCGTTGATGCATTAACTCGAGAATTAGCTGAACAAACAAGCTTTTAATCAGTCTAATAAACAGAACCGGACTTGTTCCTGTCGACTCTTCTGGAGGCCTCGAGCGATGTTTCACTCACCTGCTGAAAGGTAAAACAAACTGACTCTGTCGTTGTGCGTGATGATAGCAGCTTTTACGGACACGTTTCCATTTATTTTACTTGTTGGCCTTGAATGAGGCCAACAAGTAAAATAAGAAAGTTAGAAAGTTTCTCACCTGTCGTTGCTAGCTTGGGCAGCCGGCTCTGGGTGTCCTGTGCGTTGTTGCTGCTGCAGGTCACGCTGGGGTCGGACAGGGAGTGACCCATGCTGGTCGGGGCATGCAGGCGGGTTTTAGGGAGGGAAGGCACTTTCACATCAGGTCGTGAGGGTTCTGGGTGAGAAGAGGAAGTCTCCCGACTGAGCTCCGAGGAGCCGGCGGTCACCCTGTCGGGGCTGGATTCAGATTTAGGGATGTGGCGACCACCGGCCCGGGTGACGGAGTCGGGGAGAGGGAAAGTGCCGATCCCGCTGTCCAGGGTTCGCATCTGACAGCCGGAGCCTAGAGTGACAGGGAGAGGAGGAGGAGGTGTGACGTCTGGGAGAAGCAGGGAACAACAGCGGAGGAGGCGAAAGGAGGATTCACATGCACGGGAAAGGACTGTGAGTAAAGAGGGCGTCTGCGGCAGGTTCAGTAACACAAAGAGAGAGAAGACAAACATTATCGTGATGTTTGAGAATTCATCTGAGCAAAACAATCGAGCCACAGCCCAGAGGACAGAGTGCATGCTGGGTTGTAATGAGGAGAGATGACTGCGAGTAGCAACAGATGGACGGCGTTTGCAAAGCCACAGTTTGACTCAGGCCTGAACAGATGGAACAGGTCCCTGTAACTGTGAACGTTAACGGCCAACAGTTACATCGTTATGCAAGCTTTGCAACTTTGTCATTTTGCAAACTTCAGCTGATTATTTCACATCTTCTCCTGCTGCCCTCCGAGACGAAAAACCCTCTGAAAAATATTTGTAAATGAAAACTCTGGCCTGTGTTTTATTTTCCTGTGCTGTGGAGATGGATCGATATCAACAGGCTCTCTGCTTCTCGACTGCGTAGCCTCGTCTCGACGGGACGCGGGAGCACAAACACGATCCGCTCATGAGCTATCTGCTCGAAACACAGTTGAGCTTCAAACAAGTGTGTTTGGAGGGTGTGGGGCACTCTTTTAGCATCAGCTTAATCCCGAGAACATTTACTCTCGGGGTCTGAAACTAAAACTATTGATCCATGTTCTCTTTGGACGGCTTTTTCTCTGGCTGTCATTAGTAATGCATTAAAGGAACGCAGCATTTCCCTCCGAATGTCAATAAATTCACAAATAAGGGCATTTAAGGAAGAACTCAAGACCAGTGTTCTTGTTTTTGCATCCACCAACACCAAAGTATGCATACAGAAGCTGTGAAAATTAGTCCATTGGGTCCATGAGTCCAAGCATCGTGAGCCCTTTACTTGGATCCAAATCTGCTGTGATCTCTGATCCAAGCTTAAAAAACACACATGAATACTTATTTGTGTGTGCAAGTTAGAGAAAGGTGCACAGAGCTATAGATTACACAGCTGTATAATTGAATGCCAAGCCGCCTGGCAGTTCAAAATACCCTCTATAACCAAACCATAACAAGGTCCACAGTAATTCCACCCAGAGGCAACAACAACTGGACATAATCTAGTTTTTCATGAGCTCCCTATCACTTCTGTATACAACCTCCAGGGTGTTTAGGGGGGTAGGTGTTTTTTTTATACCTCCATGGTGCGGAACAGACTTTATGCAATGAGGAGGTGTCAAAGGGAAAAGAAAGAGCCATCACTAACAAGCGTAACCTCATCTTGGAGATATTCCTGTGTCAGCAATCAGATGAAAAAGACACAATAGAGACGAATATCCTCCGTTATGAGAGTAAAGATCCAAAATGTGGAGGCTGGAGAGTAACTGTTGAAAGCCAAACACATCAGCACCCGCTGAAGTAATTGCTGAATCATTGGTATTGATCAACAATGCCATCAAACCCTTGCAGATATATTAAGGTCGTTCGGTGCTATGGGCCGGTCGAGGTGTTATTTATCGTCCTTTTACACAGAAAAAAATATACAGCCTCGAGGGAAGTTCTTCTAATATGCAACAAACTGACCGCTGTGGAGTGAACTTCAGAGTCCACATTCATAACTCGAGCTGCTCGCGTCATAAACCGGCCAGCTGTGAACCGTTTCTATGATGGATGTGTTTGTTGGTGAAGGGTGCACTTTGGAGAAACGTGACATTAAAGCAGCGCCGAGGAAACAATGAGCTTCATGAAATATTTAATTCAGACTGTCTGGATGTGCTTAGCTGGCAGAATATTAAAGAAAAGGCAGCGTGTTAATCAGAATACAGAAAAACAATTAGCTGTTTTATTTTTGGCCATCGTGAGCTCTTTTCAAACTGTCGAGATTATCACCACCAACGCTCGTCACTACCAAAACATCCAGTTTATTCATTTTTAAGAACTGAGTCTATTTAAATTCTTCACGACCAACAAGTCGACATCAATCACAAAAAGTACAACAAACTTTTACAAACCAACATGACCTGCCCTGTCCTGATCAAAACTGAGTACGTGAACATCTAATAAACACGATGAAACCATTTCTTCACCAATGCTTGGACTGGAAAACTCTTCAGGTCAAAGTAACCTACTCAAGATTTTGGTATTCCCCAAAAAGCCAAGCGATGTTGGAGCGTGGCGTCTTGAAGGCGAGCCAAAGGGTGACGCTCGTCGGCGTGCATCAGATTGACGATAAACATAAGATCTGTGATCTGCAAGCAAGAATAAGCGATTGCCCTAGCAATTTCTGTTGACGAGATGCCGAAGAAGATGCAAAGAAACTACTAAAGGAATGAATAAATAAGACTTATTCAAACAGGTGTGGCCCTAAGTTAAATGAAAAAGAAGTGATGAGTCTTTACTGCCTTTGAAATCACATGTACTATTTCCACAGTTCCTCTCTGCTTCCTCATGTTAAATTACATACAATGTAGGTTTGTCACACTGCGATGATGACAACCATCATCCCGTCTCATAAACTGTTTGATGCGTCTGCTTGTTCACTTCCTTAGCTGCTCAGGCTTCGTAAAATATCACACTGTCGCGCATCAAACGCTTGACTAGACTGTCAACATGCTGTTTGCAGCCGCTGCTATTTCCCCACAGTAACGGCAAGTGAGGAGAAGGAATTGAGTTGTCAATCACATCAGGAAATCCAAACTGTAAAATGTGTTAATGCTCTGCTGCACCGGTTCATTCGTGATGTTTAGTGACAGCTCTTTGTAAAAAAGAAACGTATGGGCTGAGGTAAACACTCGCAAATGTGAAACTCAGCGGCGTAAAACAGACAACATGAACTTTTGGCATTGTGAACGCAGCAGAGGAGAATATTCATTTCAATTTACTCACGAGGTTTTTGTTCTTTTTAACTTACCTATCATGTGGTCTTGACAAGTTGTACCAGCGATGCGTCCCTCCTCGTTTTCAGCCCTCAGGTTGATCTTCTGAGTCATTAGAAGAGTCTACAACGTTCACAAACAGCCGGTGAAAAAACAGCTAAAATATAAATACATAACATATACCACAAAATACAGTTAAGGAATGTTTGAAAGGAGATTATACAACAAGTAGTTCCAACCAAGCAATCTGATTGGTCAACTAGACATTTATTCGTTAAATACTGGTGTGTGCAGCTCGTTAATACAGGTGTGCAGCTCGTTAATACGGGTGTGCAGCTCGTTAATACGGGTGTGCAGATCGTTAATACTGGTGTGCAGCTCATTAATACAGGTGTGCAGCTCGTTAATACTGGTGTGCAGCTCGTGAATACAGGTGTGCAGCTCGTTAATACAGGTGTGCAGCTTGTTAATACAGGTGTGCAGCTCGTTAATACAGGTGTGCAGCTCGTTAATACAGGTGTGTGCCTTGTTTGTTTCAGACCTCAGAGAAAATGTTGTTTTTTAAAACCAAAAGTTGACTAGTCTGGCCAGAAGCTGAATATTTCATTAAATAAAAACATGTTGTGATCTTTGACTTTTGGACTTTACAATGCTGTGGAGTTACTGGAAATGTTTGGATCACATCCTCCATCAAGTGAGTTGAGCTGAGTAGGCTTAAAAATTAAGTTTACGGGCTGAGGAGATAAATCTTTTTCAGCAGTCACTGCAAGACAAACAAAGAAGTTTATATGTGTGGTATTTATTCAGTTTGGGAAACTGCACAACCTCTCGAAAGTTACTAAGGCTCGGACTACTCGCTGGAGTAGTAAACTGGGTTCATTACATATAAAGGTCTACTGCCATGACTGATTGTTTTCCAGGTATTGGTCAGAGCTCATATATCTCCATGGAAACTAAGATCAGAACAGAAACGGCGAGCAAAAAAAGTTTATTTTGAGAGCAAACTGCCTCAAAACAAGAATCTTTTGATTGTATATTACTGAAGTTCATATATTACATTCGAGGATGTGCTTTCTGTCATTATTGGCACTTCAGTGATGTTTACTTACCTGACTGTTGTGCCAATAATGACGTTAAAGCACACCCTCTCATGTAATATTGCTCAAGTGTCACATTGTCTAACATATAACCGTAAAGCTTGAGGCAATTTGTAGAAGAAAAGTTGAAAAGTTTGGTTATTGTGCCTACAGATTTACATATTTTCAAACTCCCTGATGAAAAGACAAGCTTCTGGCATTGTGAAATACATTCAAAGTTTTGTTCAAAGAGAAGCACAGCATTAAAATACTTTCCTGCTTCACTTTAATTTGGTTATTTAAAAAAAAAGAAAGTGGTTTGGGGGTTGGTTCAAGAGCAGGAGCTTGTAGGTCATAAATTGTCCCTCTTTTGTTGTATTTCCGTGGGGAGAAGATAGAGAGAAAGCCTGGAGGATGGTATTAAATGGCCCCTTTGTCAAATTGAGTGCCAGCGATAAGGAGCTCCTCCATGTTATCAAAATTCCACATCATGTGGATTAAATTTCCTACATTATGCAGTGAGACTCTCTTTTTGTAACGCTCTTCCTCCATTCAGCCCGGCTCTCTCAGGCACTCGGCTGAAACCCTCCATCATTTCTTCTCCGTCTTTTGACTGACAGATAATAAAGAATAAATCTGCAAGGTCATAATTTTTTAGCCCTTTTGCTTACAAAGAACGGCGGCGGCTGAGAGAAGCATAATTTAAGTTTGTATTACATGCATCCATGCCTGATGGCTGTCTCGCTGTGTGAGATATAGTTTTGAAACCTTCAGCCTTGTGGAAAAAACAACAACAACATGGGCCTGGGTAGATAATGAAAAAGTAGGCGATGGATTGTAGGCTGAGTCAGAACACGATGTGAATCGATAGCGTGCCTTCGGGGGATGTGATGCTGAAGAGGCAGCGGTGATCTGGGATGTGTTTGTGAACATGCACATGTGCTGTACGAGTGTGAAAACCTGTCCAAACAAACAGAGCCTGACACTCGATGTAAGAAAGAAAGTCTATTACGGTGGCGTGTTTGCTCACTTACAGCAGTATCAGGACAGATCTCCATATCTCCCTTCATTTCGCCGTGTTTCTTGGGCGTCGAGATCCCAGGCGGCGACGCAACCACCGAGTTGCCCTTCACAGCAGTCCTGTGAGGAAACAAGATTTGATCTGTATTTATGTCTGTGTGCCGAGCTGGAACTGATAAATTGCACTGACCCATTGCACATGCCATCAGACCTCTATGAAGTGTGATTGTTTGAAGTTACTCTGGATAAAAAATCTGTCAGCTGTGATTTGAAGTGGCAAATCAATGAAGTGTATACGGATCTTTGCTGGTTTAAAGATACTTTACCTTGAGTGTGCTGACTATGTGTCTGGATGTCGGTCCAAGAAGTGCTTATGCTCACTGGAGCGGAGTCATAACTCAAAACAGACAGCTGCTGTTTATTTATCAGTTTCCTGCAGTGATGGCTCATGTTTTATTTAATAGAACAACCAATTTGTTTTAGTGCAAATTAATTTGATAGAAAGACGAATCAGAGACAGCTTGGTGACAGGACGTAATCAGCGTCGGATCAATTAAACACAATTCATTGTTGACAATCAAGATGTTGCTTCACCCACCTTCCAAGAAGCTCTTTCACGAACTGATCTTTGCCGATAAACGCTGTCGTACAATGGATCTGGCTGGCAATCTGACCCATCTGGTTGTTGCAGTGGTCCATGATGGAGCTCAGCTTGTTGTTCACCTCAGACAGATTCTGCGCCTCCTGACTGTCTTTCTGCTGGCTATCATTTTTCTTCTTATCCTTCTTCTTGTCGGACTTCACCTGTTTGCCTCCGAGCACAGATCCGATCTTCAGTTCTTTTTTCTCCTCTTTTCCCTTGGGGGAGTCTGCTTTCTTACCACCGCTCAGAGCTGGAAGTTTGCTCTTACGGAGGCCGAACCAGTTTGCCAGAGAGGGGCCGGTTTTCTGTTTGGCCTCGTTGGCAGCGACCTTCTCCTGTTCTTGACATTTCTGCAAGTTCTGTTCGATCCCCATCATAACTTTCTCTTCGATGGTGCAGACTGTTGGGCTGATCTTTTTCTCCTCCATGTCTGGGGCTTTGTTTGGGGAATCTGTCTGGGTTTTGACATCCCTGCTGAAGTCTGGTTCGTTCGGGGTGGTTGCTGTGCCTGCTGTCTCTCGCAGCAGGTTTTCTGAACTGTAGACGCAAGAGGACGGAGGCTGAAACTGCGGATGGGAGGCAACTTTTGCTGGCTTAAGGATGTTCAAACCGATCCTGTCACTGATGGGTAAGCTGCGCACCTCTTTTTGAGAAGGTGAGGTGACCGTCTCCCCCTTCACTGTGGCCTGTGACCCTTCACCTTTGGAGCCGGATTTAGAAGTCCGATCAGGGACGATGTTGTGACTATTCGACCCTGTCATGCCTGCGTAGTAGCTAAGCCTCGTCCTGGGGGAATGGACAGGACTCTCAGCTAACCCAACACTGGGAACCTCCAAGGAACTTTGCCTCGACAATGAGTTCCCCCTTTCACTTGAGTTGGTGATGATCTGAGTTCGGATTTTTCCCGGCCCGTCTAGAGCATTGATGTTGGGTTTCTCGATGTAGTTGGTGCTGAAACTCTGGCTCCGGGCTTTGGCTCCATTCATCCCCAAGGCCGGCTTTAGATGAGGCTTGGTAGTAACAGATATGGATCTAGAGAAAAGTTGACTATTCCTTTTCCCTTTGTCACAAACATCCCCCTCCTCTGGTAACACAGCAGCGTTTACTTCCTTTTCCAGTAACCTACACTGTACCTCACCTTTCCCCTCTGTAATGGACGTATTGGGTGGTGGATCAATGCACGCTGGCTGCAAGCTGTCACACTGAGTGGAAGCATTTGAAGTCACAGTCTCCTTGGAGACTGAGTTGATATGATCTTTCTCTTGCTTGCCTGGTATAGAGGGACTATTTTTATGGCTAGGGGGAGATTTTAAAAATGCTTTAAACCCCATTGGGATGCGAGTCCTTGAGCCTTTTTCTGGGGAAATCGTGACTGAGCTGGGTGGGCTGACTAGAGATTTGCCACTTTGTGGTTCGGTTTTACCTTGAGGCGGGTCCTGAAGTGTTATAGGTAAACTAATAGAGGTCTTCTGCACTATGTGGTGGACATTTTCATGGCCTGATCCTCTTTTACTTGCAAATGAGGACCCTCTGAGGGCACTGTACGGAGGAGGGACATTCTTTGAGCTTTTAGGTGCATTTTCAGTTTCTGGAGCACACCCTGAGTTTGCAGAAGGGAGGTAGTCTTTTGTGGCCATCCTCTTGGAAGTGCCTTTAGTAGGTGTCTGAGTTGTGGCAGGGGACTTTTGAAGGTGCTGACTGGCTTTGTCGACCAGTTTCTGAGGTGCAAGTGCAGTCCCGTAGCCTGCATCCAATTCTAAACAGTCTTTATCCTTGATGGGTAGCGTAGTTTGCATATTTGGTAAAACTGAGGTGTGGTAACTTGGGGGAGGGCCCCTCACAGTGGTTGGTGTGGATGGTTGAGCCACCCATGTTTTATGTGCTTGAGGCGACCCTTCGTAATTTGGTCTTATCAGTAAGGAGGTGGTGCGGCCAGGCGGAGGGGGAGGAGAAGGGGACCTGAGTTTATTTTTGCTGGTTTCACAGTGTTTGTCTCTGGTTGGCTGTTCGCCATTGTCAGCATACTCCAGGTGCCTCCTTGGGAGGTGTGGGGAACTGGAGGAGGAGCCCTTATTCCATTCAACCCTGCTGGAGATCTTGGAGTTTACTGCCTTTGGGCTCTGCGAACAGGTTCCCGGTGTCTTGATGAACCTGGATATTTTGACTGTAGGAGACGAGGGGGATTTCTCCTGAACAGAGGGTCCTGAGTTTCCATTGTTAGATGGTTCATTGATGGAGTCCTTGGACGTTCTCAGAGGGGATCCTGAAGGTTTGTTACGACCGGGTATCTTTGAACCACTGGACTTTGGACCTGCAGGATCGTTCATGGGAGGGATGGAAAGGCGTTTATTAGATCGGCTGCTCGGTGGTTTAATTAGTTTCCTCTGTGGTGTCAACTGCATTGACAGCCTCTCTGCACTGCCTTCCCTGCTATTGCTCGTTTTGCTAGACCTAATTTGATGCTCGGATAACTTCTCTGGAGATTCAAGAACACTGTAGTTTCTTGCATTTCCTGATTTTTGCCTTGTTGGCCTCTCTTGGGGCACCAGTTCTGTGTAATCGGAAACTACCTTACTACCTTGAATGTCATTTCGAGACCCTGCACCCGTACAAAGTTCAATAGGCTCTCCTTCTGCATCAAATATGGCCAAAATGCTCTCCTCAGACTGAGTACATTTGGCCACTTTGGGCTCCTTAATTAGGCTGAAAGGCCTGGGCCTCCCATCTGCAGACTGGGTGCGTCCCTGATCTCTTCGCAACCACTGTTGGGTGATCAGCTTAGCAGCGTCTCTTGACAGTCTCTTGGAGTCCCTCTCTGCTCGCTCTGGTGGCTGGCTAAAGGACGTTCGCATGTCACTGGACTCAGAGTTGAGTTCCTCTGGATCGTCCACATCGGAGAGGTGATTAGGACCTTCTGGATCAGAAGGGTTGAAGTGCAGCATAGATGGTTTAGTAAAAGCTGATGTCCGCCCTCCCTCAGGGAGAAAACTGTTTATGAAACTCATAAGTTTCTCAGGACGCTCTTTAGAGTCATAACCAGAAGGGTGTTTCACAGCCGTGGCACCTGAGCTACCGTCACCTCCACCTCCACTGTCCTGTATCCCCTCCCAGCTACACAAACTGTCTGAGATGCTGTGCGAAAGCCTCTTACAGTAAAACCAGCTGTCCTTGGTGGGGATGTTATCTCCACGACGGGAATGTGCCAACTCATCATCAGCATCATCCGAATCATACGAGAACTTCCTGCTGCCAACAGCTAAATTTCTACCCACATGGGTAGGCTTGGACACCCCTTTACTGCTACTCTTGATACCCAGGGAGTAGATGCCCTCATTGGAGTTCATGCAGTCTTTATCGCCTGACTTGGAGACCTTGAAAGAGGCAGAGGAGCTCCTGTGTTTCCTTCTCTGAAGCTTTCTCAGTCCTTCCAGTATGTGGCTCTCCTTGCGCCTTGTGGGCTGCTGCTCCTCCAGGGCGGCGCAGATATTACTGGGGGCCGACGAACCCAAACTCAGCCTCTTCTCCCAGGTTAGAGATGACTACGGAGCAAAAAGAAAGAAAGGGTCAACCTCACAGAAATTAAACATCATCATCATCTTAAAACATTCATTCAATTCTATACAATACAATACAATTCAATAAGTTCATTTTATGGGTCTTGAGTCATGTAGGTGCACCATTCATCATCAATTATCTCAAGGGGCATCTGTGAACAGTCTCAGTCATCCAGGTCATCTTTCTTCGAGAAGGGTTAAATCTGGGACAACTGGACCTGGACCCCTCATCCAAGAGGCTTCTTTAGTGCTAACCCTAATCTAACGCTACTGTATGTGGGATCGTTGTCCGAGGCGTTAAGGCCACCTGAGGCTGATGTGAACGACACTCGTTAAGGCCACCTGAGGTCCAATGTGAACGAGAGTCATTAGGGTCACCTGAGTTCTGGTATCTTAAGGGAGTCGGAATCAATGCACTCTTAGTAAGATGAGGGATTAATTAAGGTCTCAAATGAAGGACTACATCTTTAACGGGGATCTTGACGAGCCCCTGTACCACTTTTTGTAGAATTATAAAGCAAGGCGACTTACCATTTTCTCACAGGAGCGTCCATCATTCCAGGTGTACGAACCGCTGGAGAATTCACTGCATGCACTTGACAGCGACAACTCACTACTGCTGCAGCTGCTGCGTGGGTAGACAGGAGCTGGCACTGTGAGACTCAGCTGGCTCAGACACTTGGCCACAGGGAGACCTGCCTTTCCATTCAACTGAACCTCCTGCGGGACAGAAAGGAGACATGTATACGGTCATGTATGGCTTTCTTCTTCTAATCTCATATATCGCCTAGATATGTAGATTTACTTGGGACGATGCATCAGAATATTTGAGGTGTTTGTTGTTGGGTAGTATTGCATATCTAATTGCTATCCTACTGTTAATTCTGTGATGAAGGATATTTAACAACGACTTGACAGGCCAATCAAATATTCTGGGAACGTTCTGCGCTTTTCAAACTTAATTTTAAAATGATCAATCAAATTTTCATGTGCAGTCATCACAGCACAGCAGATGTTTCTCCAACTCCAGCATCTGCAGAGACGTGAACATTAAATATAGTTTAAAATCTTATTGTACAGTTTGTATTTCACTAATCTCATAAGTGCCACTGGAGTGTATCACCTAACCAACCCTTTTTTATAAGGAGATGTGGCGCATTAAGATAACAGGATGATTTATAATTCACAACTCAGCCATTATTATTTCATTTTCTTCTCTTCTTCTGCTCTCAAAGCACACATTAGAGTTTATCCGGTGGCATTCTCAGAGGGGTAAAGGGTAAGAATGGAGCAAACTCATTTTCAGGCCTTAATGCATAATACATAAGATGACTAATGTACCACAGTGTCCTATGGAGTCATTTTTACTGACGGAGAGTCTCAATCGATGGCTTTCTGGTAATATGACAAGGATTTATTCCTCTTAGTGCCGAGTGATACTGCCAGCTCTTCCTGCTGAGAGCAGAGGAGGGGTCACAGCTTTAGATAGTTAGATCTGTATTTTAATATCTTGTAATGATTTCTTGAAGGGGGAGGTGGGGTACCTGGCCGATTCATATGAAATACATTGCCTTTCTGCATGTTTCTTATTAAGCTTACATTGGAGGGAGAGTCTGTATTCCTGGAAAGCAGGAAGGCCTTGCTTCTCTCCGGCTCCAGAAGCAAATCTGCCGCAGATAAATCCATGATCCGAGAGTGGAGCTTCTGAAAGGCAAAGAGAGGACACGGGCAGAGTCAATTTTGGGATTCTAAAAAACTAAAATCAGACTTTTTCTTCCCCTTCAAAGTTCATGAATACACACTTTACAGAAATAAACAAACAGCATCTCAAAAGGTCCGACAGTTTGCGTTGAGGATGTGTGAATATTTCACTGGCCTTACATGCAGAGTCCTGATTCCTCCCCGCTCAAAGTCATTAATGTCACCGTCCAGAAAAAACCCAACATGAATAGGAAGTAATTGCATCAGGGAGTGAGGGATTCCTTTGATTTTTTAAAATTCATATTCCAGTCCGTGGTCTCCTCTGTTATTTAACTCTTGTGCTTCAGAGGAGACACAAAACCAAAATACATTTCCAGTATTAATCTCTGAACTT
Organism: Larimichthys crocea; assembly: GCF_000972845.2. NCBI lineage: Eukaryota > Metazoa > Chordata > Actinopteri > Sciaenidae > Larimichthys > Larimichthys crocea. Next base: position 10,425,191 of record NC_040029.1, on the reverse strand, counting down.
AATTAAACTCAGTTCCCCGCGCTCAAATGAACTTAAACTGGAACTGAACACTTGATCTCCGGCTGCCGAACTCTCACTCGGGGAGGATACGCATGTTTGTACCGTTGAGACGCAGCAGAAAAATCAAGAAGACTGCGTGTTCTGAAAGTCACCTTCTGAGGTTTAAAAATAAAAGCTTCCATAAACATTTTAAAAACAAGAGCTGCTTTTACTGCATTGCATAAAACTCTTTGCTGACAGTGTGTATTGACTTTTTGTGCAGCTCCTAATGATACCAGAACTTCAGCGCTTTTGTCTTTTAAGAATAAACAACCTGCGTCGCATCGCCTGTGGCCAAAACACAAACCATCCCACGTTTTTTCTTCCTCTTCAACTTCCAGCCAGAAAAAAAAGAAAAACATCCAAAGGGAAAGCTTCTTTTTGTATTAGTGAATACGCTTTCAGAGACCGGCTTTTCACCTGCAGTGACGAGGTGGTAATGGTGCCATGGAAACAGATCGATGGCCTCTCTCAAAGCTTTTTCAGATAATGAAAAGTATTCTTTACTATTCTGAGGATTATAAAATAAAAGAGGTTCTGCATCTCTGCACTGGTTAGATTTAATCTGTTTAACCCAAAAACACTTTATTAAGCTGGATCAATGCCATTTTAGTTTTACTAGTTTGGACTCAGGCGACCACTTTCAAAGTCATGAAACTGGAATCGGTCTGATGCCGGGCCTCCTCCTCTGCTGTCCACATGGGACAGGGAGTGGCTGAGGTGTCATGGGAGGCTCTGATCTTATCGCAGGGTGCAGGATTTCACCTCCTCAGCATCCTCATCAAGCATTCAGTCAATAGTGTCACAGGGTCGCGGTGGTGGGCGGAAGATAGTCCAAGGAAACGGTAGATGACGAGGCCGCGGTACGGTATTCATCTTGATCTTTTTGAGGTTCAAGGCCGAGAGCAAAGTCGAAATGATGAAATGGCCGTTAATGCACGCAAGATGTGCAAAGTTTCGTGTGTCACGCTGAAGAAAAATCTTCCTGCTGTTGTTTTTTTGGTTTGACAGCAGTCGTATTTCAAGATAATGAATATCGGAGCCAGAATAGCAGCGATCAGCGGCTCCCAAACAAATACATCAGTATCGGCAGCTGCTGTCAAAAACTCAGCGGTTGAACACACAACAGGTAGGCGGACAGTCTTATCCTTGCATCAAAGGCTTGCTAAAACCACACCGAGAAAATTATGCAACAGAAATGAATCCACCTCTCTTCCTGAGAAGTGGCATCGCTGCACAGAAACTTTGAGCTGATTGCCGCAGCAGCAGCAGCAGCACAGGTTCGACTGCACGAGCGGTAATGAGGTCGAGGCGTTCATGCTGTGTCCTTCCTGACGTCTTCTCAGGAAAACACCCAGCATTTGTCCCGGTAATGGGCGACTCGACTGCCGCTCGCCTGTCACATTCGATAAGCGGCATAAGTGGATAGGGATGCACTGAAGTTATTATTCCTCATCTTGCAACCAGGTTTTCTAAAAAAAATGAAAATGTGGCACTTTTGGAACCAATTCAACGTGTTGAAGATTGATGTCCGGAGAAATCACCATTAAGAAGGAGGATTCTGGTTCTTTATCGGAGAAACTCAAGACGCCCACTGGGAACTACACGATGTTTAATTACTGATAACCAAATGGTCCAGAGATGGACGGGAAATAGTACACTCATATTCTGCTCGAGGATCCACAGAGACAGAGAAAAGAAATGAACACGCTCGCTTGTTATTTTCATATTTTCATAAGAAATTCTGCTCGGGTGGTTTCAGAAATTGCTGGTCTGGAAAGTGCAGAGGCATAAATGAAGTTAAAAAAAAAAACAGATAATTTTATTCTGTGCAACCTCTTTATTGTTAATGTGTAATGAGAGAGACTGACCCGACTACAGGTTCAATACACATAAAATTAACATTATTTCTTCAGTTGGAGAATGAAGATAGTGTCTGCAGGTCCTTTTTTTTTCAGGCTGCATGAACCTCACAACCTCCATCATGAAGACCTGAGAGGCAGAAGATGTCTGAAAACTGCTGCTGCACCACTTCAGCTGCTCAGATGTGTCTGTTTAACATTTTTTAGACATTGCTTGTCTTCTCTCATTTATTTTATGGACAGTAAAATGTCAACGTTTAGACAGATTTAATGAATCAGAAAGTAAACTACTAAAAGTTGGATAATACAGCTCTCCCACGCGTGACTGGAGAACTCATAATGGAGGCATCGAGCATCGGGAGCAGCCGGGTCACGGTGCGTTTAATTCTTACGCTTACTGATGGTGAAAAAAATGACGTTATCAAATCGTTTTTCAAACGTTTGCACGTGCCACAGGTAAAAATAATGTGAGCCGTTTGTCTCATCTCCAGCTAGATTACACCTCTCTGTCCCCGTCCTGCTGTCATCAATATCCCTCTTCAGGCCTTTTATATTGCAGTTTCACTTGACAATGTCCCTGCCTGTCCAATAACAGCGCTCCAAGTAGCTTCAGACTGACTGAGAGCTTCTCCACAATCCCAGAGTCACTCCATTTATCTACCATTTCTTATTTTGCCCTTTTTTCTTCCTCTCCTCCTCGTCTCGGCGCCCGTGCTATCTCATCTTTCTCCATTTTCGTCCTTCCCTTCTTATCTACCCTTGCTTGCCTCCTCTCCTTTCATCCTCTCCTCCTCCTCCTCTTCCCCGTCTGGACGGACTGACGAGCGTTTGTGATTTTCATATCGACAGCGAGGAGTCCCGTGGCAATTTGCACAATTATGTGAGACCCCACTTCCCTGAGCTGAACCTTTAGCGCCCCGTGCTCGATGCTGCATCACTGTTGACAAGAGATGAGTAAAGCATACAGCGGCAGGTCTCATAATTACACTGAAAAAAATAAAAGAAATCAAGCTGGAACACACACGCAGACGTTTTTCCGTAAATTGGTGTTTTCCGAAGATGAAGTGAGGCAATTTTCAGCTGCTTCACACGGGAGGACGTGGAGTTTGTGGAGAATATAAGTACTGATGGTTACAGACGAGATGGCTGCTCGTTAAAATCCTTGTTGTGTTTTTTTTAATGTGATATGAAGGAGACAAGTCGTCCTTCATGCAGCAGGTTACAGCTGCAGCTCTGCAGACATTTCTCTTTGATTCAGGAGGTTTGCACCAGCGAGGACTCTGACTGCTGCTGGGAGAATTTACATGAATGTTTGTGTTTTTTAAGCTTCCTAAATGGTTTTAGGAAGTTTAATGCAGAGGTTTAACGTGATGGATAAAGGTGGGAAAATAAGCCTGAGCTCCGAGGCCTTTCACGTCCTTTATGTTTGCATCAAAACAAACAAAAAAAAAACAGCTTCTGAGGAGGGAAAAAGAGTTTTTCTGGACTCCATATCAAAGTATTTACAGTCTACTTTGCAGCTCCTGTCTGCAGCTGAGACCTCAGAGCAGTTTAATAAGAAACCAAATGAAAAACAACTTCAAATGCATGAAGAGAAGAAGCAGCAGCAGCTCAGCCGTGTTTACTGGAGGAGCTGCAGAGTCTTACAGCACGAGTGTGGCTGCATGATATAGATGAATTATGCTGCTGTTAGCTGAGTGGATGATTAAAGTTCAAACTAGCCTCTACAGCAGCATGTATTCTTATTTCTGCATCTTTAGTGTTGTTGTCTGTTTTTCTCTTCCCCACAGTGAATCTCCCTGCCGGCTGAAAAGGTGTGAGCATACCTGGAGAAGCAGATCCGAGGCGGGTTTGATCCGCTGCTGGAACAAAACGCTAAGCGCCCGATTCTGCTGCTCGAGGTCGAAAACTCGAGTGCGCAGCTTCAGACACTCTTCTCTCAGATCCTGTGGGAGCGAGAAGAAGCAGCACAGGAGGACGTCAGGAAAACAAAAGCACAGATCACGGATGGAAGAACAGAAGATGTGATGGAAACAAACCTTCTGGGTGAGAAGCGCCTGCACCACTTGATTTGCAACCTTTAAAGAGAGAAAAGACAAACAAGGCGTCATTGAAGGACAGGCCACCTTTGCACTGCACAAGATGAACAAAGTCACACTGTTTCTCCCGGTGTGTGTGTGTGTGTGTGTCTTTTACATGTCTCACTTCCTAATAGTGGTATTGACAGGAGAAGCGAGCGGCGTCTGGGCTTCTGGTCTCACAGCGGCTAACACACTTCAGACCACAGCGCCGGTGGAGGAGCAGCTCCGATTACTCCTCATTGATTGCTCATTAATACCGTGTGAAGCCACATCGGCTCCTCTGAGTGCACTCGCTCTGCTTTATTGAATGAGGACACACCGGAGTAAATATGGTGAAATGAGCCCCGGGCGCCCGGAACCGCAACTTACAGATCAGCCTCGAGTGAGACGGGCAAGAATGTGAGAGTTTGATCTGTTGACACAAGTAATTAAACTACAAATGAGCTGGACGAGCAGCCGGCACAACATGGAAAATAATCATCCCTTCTGCCACGAAGCCAACTTTAGGCTTTCCCGCTGAACTCGTTAGAGTGGCACAGGATCATTACCGAGCGCTCCTTCAACACAAGTCGACCTCACAGGAAAATAGCTGACAAGTAAACACAACAAAGCCGAGCGGCGCCATGTTAACGAGAGCGGGCAAGCAGAAAGGAGACGAGGCCTGAATTCAACCTCTTCTTCTTCCTCTCCTCTTGGTTGCAGGACAAATTGGGCAAGTTGTCCCTGCTGGACATACTTTCCCAGCCTCCTCCCCTCATGGAGTGATTCAGCAAGCAGCCACCGCCGAGAGGCAGCCGGTTCATTCCCGTCATGTGGACTCCCTGAACGGCATTTATCGAGCTCTCACAAATAACCAGAGGGCACACAAGCCGCATTGTTATGTAAAGCATTAGCTCCAGCAACACCGGTTCACGTCAGGTTATTAAACTCCAATGCTTATTATGAAACCTCCTCTCTGACATTAAAGTCCTAATTATGCAGAAAAGTATGAAAACATGAAAGTCTGGTGCATAAATCAGACTGAAGCTTTAGCTTAGCACAGCTAAACAAGCAAACCTCTTTTATTAAAGAGAGATAAATGTGACAAATGAATCGTTAATGTCAAACCTCAGTCCAGATCTGATTCAAGCTAATTGCAACCCGTGGGAGAACATACAGCACAGTACACAAAGGCCGGTGATAAATATCCATAACGTTTGATGGACATAAATCTAAATCTCTAAATAAATTTCCCTGTATTTGATCAAATATTCTCCTCGCTCAGATCACACTGAGGTCCAGAGGTACCAGATTACATCCTCCTGTGATCTGGTGTTTGAATGTTTGGTAAAGCGTGGCGGACACACAGCTTCGTTGCTCAGGTGTGCTCAGTCATGTGGACTTTTCAAGGTGACTTGGAGATGAACAGGCCCTCACCTCGTCCAGGCAGCGCTCGTACTGCTCCCTCTGGCTCTCGTTCTCCGAGGCCAGTGCCGAGTTCTGCTCCTGCAAACAAACAAACACAGACAGACGTGTTCAGTGACTTCGCTTTACATCTGATGCAACGCCGACGGACGCAGCAATCAAGCCGAGCCGCAAAGGTCATATGTCAACGCTGAACCGGAGAAGGCCAATAAAAAATGTACAAAGCAGCACGGAGAGAAAGGTCAAGGGGACGGAAGTTATGATGCTGAACTTTGGGCCGGCAGCTAGCCGCTCGAAGCTCACGGCTAATAAGAATATCTTCCCCACTTGCCAAGCGATGAGGCCGGGCCCTATTGATCTCTGGGAGTTTCCAATTTGTCAGAGGCAGGCAGCGTATTAGGAGCTGTCAGTCGGCCTCGCTTCTCTCGCCCTCTGCCCTTTAGTGGAAACTACAAATCCCTTGATGGAAACATGGGAAACATAATTACAACCCAAAACATCCCAATTATGCCGCCGCAGAGGGAGCACAGACTAATTAAAGCCTCAAAGGTTTCAGGTGCAAATGTAATGAATTAAAGGAATCTCTTAAAATTCATTAAAACTAAATATCCTGTCATGATTTGTAAAACGCTTTTTACCCCCTCAGGAACTCTGAAGTGTTATCTGACTCTGTGGGCCAAAGTTACAAGATGCACTTCAGCTGTATTTAGTTACTGACGTCAGTTTTATTATCGCTGCTTTATTGTTCAGCGACACACGAGCCTTTAAAACGCTGAAACGAGAATCTCAAAGTCGTCTGGACGTTCACCGCAGTAACACTTTCCTCTGAGCACAAAGTCGATGTTTGAAGTGGAAGATGTTCATGGGGTGACGTGGTTATTTAATCATTTCAATTTACTGAAACGCTGACATTGCATCACCAGTCTAACCACTTACACAAATGTAATGTGGTGTAACGTTCACTCCTCTTACAGCTCTGGTCACTGGCTGGAAGTTAACGTGAGGGTGGAGCACCAAAACAAAGAGCTAAAAGAGGCTAAAACGCTTCACTTAGTTGAGGGGAGAGAGTTCGGTGAACGCCTCTTTTCACTTTGTATTTCATCCATTCTGAGTATTATTGCAGCACACGATGGTGACTCATTAATCATCACACATAAACATTTCTAACTTCACGAAGCAGCTCTGATCGTCTGCGCGGGTAATTCCAGCATTCATGTTCTCATCACTTCACGATGGCCAGCGTGCGTTTGACTGCATTCATTTGAGCTCCAGCTATAGACCGCAGACTGCCAACTTAATGAATCAGTTGGAGAAATAAGAGCCGGGCAGGCGGTGCTTACTTAGTGTCAGAGGAGTTTATGCACAATGCGGCGAGCGGTGATGTATCGCCTCTGCTGCTTCGGCCAGGCGGTGCATCCATCACCGGGCGCAGCAGAATGAAATAAAACGCCAGATAAGTTTTGATAAAGACGTTTAATGTGGAGGTAACATGCTTCATCTGATGGAGCACAAGGACAGGTGGAGCATACTTCCTGCCAGTACCTGAGAGATAAGTTACAGCTGAGGAGCAACAGGCAATTATGTGCCGCTTCGCTGTAATTAGGGACTATTTTCTATCAGTGAGTGAGTGTAATTGTTTCTTCTTTCTTTATGTGCACAGTGGAAGGCTCGAATAAAGCTTCATGAATACCAGCAACATTTGCTTTATTATCACGAGGGGAAGGCTGCATGTCACACTCAGAGACGGCAGCTAAATTTAATTAAATCTGAGAGGATGTGTGTCCAAAACAGAAAGCACAGCTCGCTGTTGCTCGGAGGCTCGTGGCGAGCTGCAGCTCAAATCCCTCGAGCGAGCGCAGAGGAAAACAAACCACAGCCGGAGTACAGCCCGAGGCCCCCGACACCGACTCTCACAGGAGGACTTCGCTCTCCAAACGAAAAAGAAGGATTTGATGAGCTGTCATGCTCTCAGACACAACTGAACAAGGACTCTGACAACTGGCAGACAGGCTGGCCACAAAAGGATAGCTGGAGGTGGCATGGAGGTGCAGATGAAGGAGAACAGAGAAGAGAAGGAGACCAAAACAAAGCGCTGTTACCTCCAGGGCCTTGAGGCGCTCCATGAGGGGCTTGGTTTTGTCTTTGTCCTCTTCTGCTTCATCAGGATCGGCATTCGGAGGCGGCGGCGGCTGCAGCCTGGCGGGGTCTGGCTCCGTTTGAGTCGCTGGCTGCGGCTGCTGGGGGGAGCCGTTCTCTTCTGGGCCATCGTGCTGCTTCTGCACTTCCTCTGAGAGTTTATCCTGACACAGAGATAACAAGACGAGGGTTAGAGGGAGGGAGGAGGAAACTGGCAAGAAAAAACTGGAGCAGATGGGAAGAAAAGTGAGGTATGACAAATGTTGAAGCCATGACGGGAGGCAGCTTCGACAACAGAGCTCTGAAACATCCCTGATCCCTCATCATGTTTCACTAGTTTCAGAGAGCGGCGCTGACCTTGAGGGCTCTCGCCTCGTCTCTCTTGTCTTTGATAATCTCTCAGTCTCTCTGCCAGCTTTTCTCTTGTCTTTTTTTGGCTTCCTGGCATCTGCGATAATTAACTACTAGTAATAATTAGCTACTAATTAGTCACTGTCTGGCTCGCACTAAACCACAGTGAGATTATTCATCATTTTAAGAAATCTGTGGAAGGCGCGTCGTTCTTCTTCTTCTCTGATAATTAATGATTTTAAAGTTGTTTTTAAGATTTTCTGTTTTAATTCAAATAAAATGAATCTTTTTGGGATAATCTAAAAAAATCAAGATGATAATATTTTCCTCTAAAACTCAAAATTTAAATACCTGTTAGAGGTCTGGAGACGTACAGCTGCATGATGGTTTGATGATTTTATAATATAGTGTCAACTCATCATTTAAATTAAATCTTTGAACAGTTACATTACTAGTAAAGTTAGTTTATCCCTTACATTTTTATAGTATCTCACTAGAAAATAAACAAAAGTTTGATTTAAATTTGAGAATAATTTAGATTTTGTTGTTTGATTTGTTTAGATTTGTTTCTGGAAAGCTGGTCAAGAGAAAACAGCTCATTATTTTAGATTAACTTGGAGTTTGGCTTTGGAAATGAAGTTGAAACCATGTTCAAGTCTCTAAGTTTCAGACCTGAAAAGGAAAACCTGACCAGTAACAAACAAGAAGAAGCAAAAACATCAGAGAAAGGGTTATCTAATCTAATTTGAGCAGCCAAATAATAATTTTCTTATTATAAATCATAAATTATGTCACAACCCCTGAGATTAATCTCACGAGCCCTTTGAAGCATCCTGACCCTGAGCTTGGGAACCAGAGAAAGCTTTAATTAAAAGTACAAGGCTGATCCTGAACGTAGCCTTTTCTCATCTTTATTATTACAGCTGTTATTGGACCTCATAGCTGCGTCTGCGACATGTGAATGAAGAGACGTCGTTATGAGTGTGATGCATCGCCGTGTGCACACGTCACATTTTTCATTCCCGGCTGAGCTTTGACAGATCCTTGTCAAACCTGAAGACAGCCGTGGTTAGAGATGCTAATGGATGGCTGCAGCTCATCTCCGATATGTCCGAAAGCTTCTCCGTCCTAATAGGAACTGGAAACAAAGTCCTTCACAGCACTTTGTTTTCAGCTCGATCCAATCTCCTCCAAACATATATTAGGTTTTCAATCTTGCTTGATTCCATCAGACAATTGTATTCGAGGCAATGCTTTAAAGTCACAGTTTGCTTTTGTTTGCCCTGTGAAATCTGCAGCCTCCTCGTCAGGAGGCGTTAAAAAGGGCTCGGTAATAATCTCCACAGAGAGAGCGTGGAGAGGGAGAAGGGAGGAACCCGTCCCTCACACTGCCCTTTAAGTTATTGAGTTTGTCTGCTGAATATACAGAGTACAGCTGCAAAGGAATGGAGGTTACACAGCAGCTGAGAAAAACACATAATGTGACTATTTCTGTTTGTTCTTCCATAAAAACTATGGAACATTTTATACAGATTTAATAATGACTCAGCAACATTTGATAATTAGCACTAAACAAACTAAGAGAAGTAAATCTGAAACAAGAAGCTGCTCAGAAGTTTCACATATTTTCTCTGTGATATGAATTTTGTTGGATTGAACCCACGCTCCATCACCTCTGTCACACTGCGCCTCCTCCACATAATCCGTTTGTGGTGAGGATTACTCCGCGTGCACAGATAACATTATTTACATACTGACTATTTATTCTAGAGAAGTCATATTTTCATTATGAAGCTCCTGCACCTCAGGACAGCTCACAGAATATCAGTTGCCATGGTTGATAATCCATGTTTGACATTTAATCTTACAGTGATCGTTTTTTATTCTGGCCACTTTTATTCAGACTCATCGTTCACAGATGTCTTTTATTCTCAGTGATGAAGGCGTGCAGTAATTCATAAAGACTTTTTTTATTGCGTCCTTGCTCAATTAGCGCTGAAGGCATCGCTGACATTAAAATCAATATTGCAGTCGCTGCTTTACGGACGGTCAAGTTATCGCATGCTTCCAGTGACAGTGGAGGAAAGTCTACAAATGAATGCATCACACATGAAGTGAAAGAAAAGACTCTCAGACACGGACGGGAACAACCGATGACAAACACGCTGAGGCAACACCGTGTAGACATCTTGAAGTACGACCCGGGAGCTGACCCCTCGCTCCAGATATATGTGGTATTATTTATTTTTTCTGCCTCTCTGCTCAATCCCAGCAGCTATTTCGATTATGTAACGGGGTCAGCGATGAGCGCTCTCACCTTGGTTCAGTGGAAGCTAAAAAATAGACACAAACAAACACCTATACCTACAGAATGGTCACTGCCATACAGGGGCACTATATATAGTGACTATATATCATGAGAGAGGCTCATGTTGTCATCTGTGAGCTGTCAGGAAGAGTCGGACCCTCGTGGGATCTTAGTTTACCTTGTAGGCCTTCATGATGTCCACCGTGTCCACAGCGGTCTGCTCCACGACGGTTTGATTCTGCAGCAGCGACCGCACCGTCTCTTCCATCCTGCAGACAGAAAACATCATCGCGTTTAGTTACCCAGAGATTTCAACTAATCAATGAGTCTACGACTATTTGTAAAGCGAAAAACGGCTGCTTTTTTGATCCTCAGACTGTAAAATTGAGCTTGAGATGGACCGGCGTGTTGGTGCAGCATCTAAAATGTTGCGGATGCCGGAATGCAAGATAAGAGGAGGAAAATGAATGGACTGACTAAACTAGACGTTTAGAGAAATCACCTTGGACTTTGAGAAACTTCCTTTCCTCCCGTGGATAAACAGCAGGAGGACTCGTTGGGTTAAAGTTGAGGTTTGTCCTCAGATAATGGAACAAAAGCTGGTGGATTATCTAGAACAGGGACATTGTTTCCTGAAACACATTGCTATTTAGCCAGCAGCAGTTTCTGGCAGCCAGTGTTCCTCGGGCATGTTGCTCCAAGGTGTAGCAACCCTGATGCCAAGGTCCAAACGTGCCTTGTTTTTAATCTCAACTGTGAGACAGCGAGCACCAAGACCTCAACCTTATACCGGGTCAAAATGATGTCATCAGTAGACCCAAAGGTACCACCGTAAGCATCTGAAATGGGATTTTCAAGCTGTTTTTACTGTTTGTTGTTTGAAACGGATCATTGCATCCTTCAGTTGTTTCCCATCAGCATGCACACACACACGAGTGAAAATGAAAAGAGGATGGGACTGAACCAGCGCCAGAAACACAAGATGGATAAGTCGTGTTTGTTTGGACTGAATCGCAAATTCTGCTCAGTTCAGTCGAGTCCACATGACTAGACCGAGTGCAGAAATGTGCAAACACAGGACTTGACTGACTCACTGTTTGTGATTTTGTAGGCGTGTGATTGTTCGCGCAGTGATGACTTGAATTAAGAGCAATCACACTGAGCGAGTGTGACCTTGACCTTCACGGACCTGATCTGCTCGAAACAATCTTCTGTTTTGTGCCGCTAACGCTGCAGGCTGCATGCAAAACAGGTAAAGAAGAGCCTCTGAATAAGAGCCGCATGCCTCCGCCTTTGTCCCTCGAGCTGAACGAGCTGAAGGGAGAACTTTGACCCGACATGAGGAAAACCACGGCGGCAGATAAGCGACATAAGATGATTTTATGATGTTCAGGAGCAGCGGTGGATGCCCGGCATTGAATTTCATGACAGTCTAATTCACAAAGAAAGCCTCACGGAATAAACTTGAAGTAAAGGTTTAAAATGCAGATTTCCAGGGTGGGATTCACACATTGTGTTACGTATAATTCACATTAGCAACGACTCCTTTACTCCAGTCCCAAACCTGTGTGACAGAAGACCTTTCACTGCTCGTCACCACCGGTGAAGTGCATGAATTGCTTTTAAAAAAGTAACTACATTTAGTTATTTTACAGATTTTCATGGTCAATAACACATTTCACAGTGCCTGAATCAAAACTGTGATGTGCACATGTTTGATATATGTTTTATTATCTCATAACGTCCTGCTGCTGATCGTCCCTGGCTGTTTTATGACGGTGGGTGAGAATGAGCACAGGCAGGGCAGGGCAGGGAGGACGGTGCTAGCCACACCATCTGTCTGAGCTGAGCCATAAAGCTGCCTGTAATCAGGCCGCTAGCTGCTGACTGAACAGTCCACGAGCAGAGCCGGTGGCAGATTGCTCCAGTTCCTGCTTTAAACGCCGGCCTTAATCAGCACAACGCACAGAACGAAGGACGTGACAGAGGAAGACAGACGCTGACACCGGGTCAAGGACTAGCCGACATGCATGATCAGCATGAAGAATAGGGGCGGTTCATGGACTGAGGTGACCACCTACGGATATAGCCACACAGTATAATGTCACAGAGGTCAGCATCCCTGACGATCTTTTCAGAAACTCAGAAGCTTGTTTAACAACTCGAACATCCAGAAACCTCCAAGAATTTTCTACTTTCATCTGCACAATAAAAACATTTCTGACCCACGAAAACAGAAACTAAAAGGTTCGACTCGACTTCTTTCTGCAGAACAGAAACTCTCTTTAAGGAAATTGTTTTGAAAATTCCCATTTTCTCTCCTCTAATTGTTTTTTTTTTTTTTTTTTATTCGGCTGCCAGCAGAAGAACCGAGTGCTAGTAAATATGTAAATGTGGGAGTTTAAAAATTAAACCTGAAATGAGAAATAGCAGAAATATCATTAGTCAAACCAACAGATGGAGTCAAAATTATTCTAATGCATGAATGAAAACATGCTCAAAATGAGCCAGTGAGGCAATCAATGTAAAATTAAACTAATCACATCAGCACTTTGCTTTTGTAGCTGCAGAACTACCCAAGACCTCGACGACCTTTAGTTACACGGTGGCAGGATGCTGAGGAAGGCTTTGATGCCTGTTTCCTCGTGTTATGGTGGGGGTGGGTGGCTGGGTGGAGGTGATCTGGATGTGGTGCACCTGAAAGAGCCTCTTTGTGTTTCCAAACAGACTTTGAAAGCTTTGAAAGCTACCTCGCTTTCCATACCGCTTCTGTTTCAAAGTTTTCCTGTCAAGACAGGCGGCGGCATCTCGCCGGACAGACTTTGGTTTTGCTTTTGATGGCGGAGGACGGAGCGCTGAGGAGACTTTGAAGTTTAGAGGAGGTGGCGAGGGACTGAAGAGACTTAATGTGGACAGAAAAGTACATTTGGAAGTAAGATTTATAGTAAGAATAAAACATCTCTGCAGCTCTGCAGCTCTGCACAGATTGATGGGCTGGGGTTGGTTTATTAACTCGATGTGGTGGTTAGATTTAGGCAGAAAGTCAGAGCGGTTAAGGTTAGGACAACCATCTGGGAAGGCGTTCCAGGATGTTCAAGGATATCAGGTATGCAGGTATGTAGACGAGATGTTAGCATCAAAGAATAGTCGGTTAAGGTGTTACAAACTATTTCATCCACGTTTCTACCTCTATCGTCTAATTTTCCTCGGCTCCTCATGCAGAGCGGCGACACAAATAAGAATTCTTTGGATGATTACCCCCGACTAATCACTATTGATGTTGCACTAATTACAAATACCAACAAAGAGCTTTAAACACAGTTTAACAGCACTTCTTTGCAAAGCACGGAGCACTAATTATGAAAGTTTAAATAATCAGACGTGTGTTTCCAAAGTGGTAAATCCAGCCGAGAACAAACATCCCATAAAATAAAGAGTGTAATTTGTCATTACTGTAAAACTTGTTTATATGTGAGAGAGAGAGTCTGCTAAACGCTGATGATGGATGGAATATAACTCTCAGATGACAGAGCATTACTTTACATAAAAACATGCTCAGTGTGATGGTGTGATTAATCTCAAAGTGCTCGCCAACGACCGACTGAAAACATCATTCAGGGGGAGGATGGAGGAGCATTTGGAAGGAGGCGAAAGCAAATCCTGACTCCTCTGACCCTCGAGCCGAAGCTGAATTTCAAACACGGCATTCGTCAGCAGTCCGGGAAATACAATTAAGGGTCTAATCAATTTTCAGCCTGAGGTTTGACGATCTTTAGGCCGGCACACGCTCCTCTCTATCTCGCAGTAAACACACGATGTTCAGGGCTTTGTGTGAACACACCGGGGCAATTAGAGGTGAAATGTCGACTGGTTGACAAACCTGCGGTTAACACGAGGAAAACTTACCCTGGCTTCTTCTTCTCGAGCTGTCAGGAGTCACAATGACACAGAGACTTCAAACGGGGCGAGCGTTTTATTCCAAAGTCTTTCTATTCATTGAATCGGCGGTGGCTTTACGCGGCTCTAACCTTCAAATGACAAATTCCTTCACACACCTGAAAGTGATCAAAGGGCTCCAAACCTCGCTCAAAAGCTGACAAGGTGAGCTCAGAACTTACCCCATCTTGAGCTTTTCTCCATTTTTAATGCTGCTGCCACCTTTTCGGAAAAAAGCCAGAAACACGGTGCAGATGTCCCTGAGCTCCATACGTAGAGACATCCCAATGCACACTGCACTCACGGCGCTATAAAGTGACCCAGACTCTAAAATAGGCCATGCAGTCATCACATAAGCCTGAGTGCTTTTCGCTCAATCAATGGTCAGTCCGGGTTACCGAGTCAGCCTGACAGCAGGTCTCCTGCTCTCATTTTCTACTTGCCGTGTCTCTGGCGTGTCATTATCCGTGCAAGACAGCGATCTGGCAGGCAAAGACTTTCCCATATGTCCCACGTTAAGCCCTCTCCAAAGGAGAAGGGCCCCCGCTGAGAGGCAAGCAGGCCTGCTAGTCTCAGATCAGACGGGAATCTGGGATGGACAGAACTGAAAACAGGGATCCCCGACCCTGTTCTAACAGCCAGTGTGCGTGTGCATGCAGTCAGTGGTGATTAAGAAGCTTTGGCGTCGCTAAAATCAACACGAACACGAACATGCCAGGACGCTCGCTGCATGAGAGATCTCTGCATGCCATCTCGTGTTTTCTAGCTCCATCTTCTCTCCAATTGTGCCACCACCGCTCATTTGTTTATTTCAGTTAATCTCTCTCCTGCCAACGACCACCCGCATCTTTGGACGTTTCACAGCTCGGACCAGGCGAGAGTCGCTGATCCTCCACCGACCCCCTGCCACGGCTGGAGATTTGGGCTGCCAAGCATTCCTTCATCATCTCAGCTGCAGTGTGTCGATATTTTAACCGTTTCAGCCTCTAAAATCAGAAGTCAGAAATCATGCTTCTGATTTTCTCTGTCTGACTCTCACTTTATCAGTGCTGTCAGAGGTCTCAGGTTTACAGAGACCCCCTAATCAGATTTGACCAGTGAATGATTGGAAAATCCTAAAGCTGCTGAAATGATAGGGAGAACAATCACCTGGTTGTGCGGCTGAATCGAGGCCATCGGGGGCCCTCGCGTGACTGCTGCATCGACGGCTTATGCGACCTCGGGAGCCTGAAAAACTGTCCGCTTTGGCTCAAGAATATTCCATTCTTCTTCTTCTCAAACTCCTTTCCAGCAAATCACTTATGTACGCCCACCGGGTGATTGCCTAGCTTAACTCAACGCTAAGCCACTCTTATCCTCTTAGAGCTGTTTTGCAGGAAAAAAAAGGGAGACCCTTTCTTAGACGTGACCTAAATGAAGGAGAGCTAAACTAAACTGGACGCCTTTGGTGAAAGGTTTTGGTCAAAGTTTAGAGCCCTGCGGACAGTTCAGAGCTATAAAAATCACGCACATCAGTCATGCACGTTACAGCGGGGTAGTATTACAAAAGGTCCTCGCCCTCCTGACCGCTGGCTCTCGTCGGCGACCTTTAACTTTATCAACAAGGCACACATGCCACAGAGTAAGAGATCAAGAGGCCAAAGCATTTAGTACGTGCTCGCAGTCGTATTTCATTCTGATATTTGTTGACCGACTGCTGTGAAAAGCAGCACAGAATGCCCAAAGATCATCAAAATACACTTAAGTCTTGATTTAACTTACAACTATTAGAAATGCATCCATCTTCCATGGATCACCTCAATGATTTTGACAGATCTGCCGCCTGGGTGCAATCAGGGACGAGTCTATAAAGGAGCGTAAATTAAAAGGGATGTATAGAGGGAACCAGAGTTACTTCCTCTTTCAGCCCTCCAGCACATTTGGAAAGATTTAGAAGTGCGAATTCACGACAACTGTCCCACATGTTCAACCGCTGGCCAAAGGAAGCAGTTAGCAATGAGGAAGAGCATCTCGGCTTGTATCTCCCCAAAATGGGCTCACAGGCATGTCATGTGTGTTCCACATGTGAGACAGAGATAAAGACTAAAGGAAGACATCCCAGTGGGAAACCTTAGTCAAGATGACAGCATGGAGTCCATTACTTACACCGGGAGCCTTGATGGCTCCCAAGCAGGGTCATTTGGGAACTGGGAGGATGGAGTAGGAGGTGGGTCAAGGCAGAAAGAGAAGCAGCTGACACAAATAAAACCTGATGTGGCTTCAAAGTGGCAAAAATTCTAATCTACATGCTGATATTTGTTGGTTTTCTGAAGTTGTGGGCTGATACCCGCAGCTCTGCTTGTATGTAATCTCATTTTGACACACATGTCTGATTTTATACAGGCAAAGATATTAAAGTTAGAATGAATGCAACCAGCTGAAGCTCTGTCAGTTTCACACCAACAGACACCAAACTTCACACTTCCGTCTTCAATTTTGTACCATCTGCCTGCACTCCAATACATTAAAGGTCAAAGTAATTTAGTTTGTGGTGGAAAAAAATCTGTTTTTAGACAAAGTGTCCCAGCTTCTTTGGACAATCCGAGAACATGAGGTGAAAGAAGTCCTTTTTGTTGCTTGTGTACTGTACAGATAAAGAACTGGCTCATAAAACACGATGCATAACAGCAGCCTGTGCGTATATGTGTCAACCAGAGCAGCTGCCAGACATCCAGATCTATACTGCAACCATGAGGTCAGTTTGAATTACACGCTGTTTTAGCTTCAGGCTACAATCTGTGAGCTGCGAGCTATCGCAACGTGACGACGGATTTGCCCTACTTCCGCAAAAAGCTTGTAATCTGACCTCTGTATAAACATAACCAGCATGTTTAATCCAAGATGGAAGTTTGACATAGTTACAAGCCATAGGCCGAGCTGTGACACACAAACCCAGCGTGGCGCTCGAGCGACAGGCTTTAAAAAATGGGAGCCACCAAAGCTCTCTTATGGGCCGGTAATTTAGCACAAGTGATGAAGTGGAATAACCCAAATTAACTTCAATTAGACATGCTTCCTTGTTCAAATGTGGAAGTTAAAGAGAGGGGCCAATAAATCCTCTAAATATGAGGTTCTCCCAAAATAGTCCAGACACCTATTATCTATTTAACAGCCCCCAACAGTCGCTATTGGGCAAAAGTAAGGAAGTAACTTCAAAAGACTGACCCCCCTCCATCTCCATCCTGTTAATGACCCCAGATGTGTTGTCTTGAACAGGGGCCTGATTCATCCAGGCTAAACCCTGCAGCCGCCAAGGCGTGCAACGCAGGGGAGGGGACGAGGGGGGGTGTTCCATTTCGAATAAAATTAAAACACTCGGTCCCGGCGTGGCTGGATGCTTGGATGATTAGACGAGAGTGCAATCACTCTGCTCGCTCTCCTCTGGGTGTTTGAGCCTTTGCCGTGTCCAGCTGTGCAGTGTGGCGGTAATGAGAGTAGCACATGGATGCATACAGTACCCTGCGGACCGTGGAGGGATTTCAACCTGAGCGTGACCGTCCAAACAACACGGCCAGACTTAAAAACGCTGCCATTCTTGTCTGTTTACATCACCGATGTACACACACCACACACACACACACACACACACACACTGATGTGAGCCTGTAAATCTGAAGGCACCAGTCATCATCTGCTGTTGTTGTTAGTCTAGCCGTAAGTCTCCCATATCCTGCCACGAAGAGGGCCCTTCAGGACGGCGATGACTCAAAGTCGAGTGGACCGGAGGGTCGGCTCTAAACGGCACGCCGATGACAATGAATCTTATCTGAGTTTATTCCCAAACTATCTTTAAGCTTCTCTGGAGTGACCAAAAGTGACAAAAACACGATGAATCGCTGTGTATACCTACGCTGTAAAAAAAATGTCTGTCAGTGAAAACAGTAAAAGACGAGTGTGTTTTCCTTTATACAATAACACACAATTATACTTTTTATATTCATATGACATTTTAAAGGAATTTATACAGAACAAAGTATCATTTTATATTAAAGAGACTTAATTGTACGGTAAAACACCATAATATTTAACGGCATATTTTATGGCCTTTTATGGTTTGCCAGTATTTCACCATAAAATCTACAGACATGTTAAAGTATTGAATCCAACACCAACCTTTAACTTGAAATCAACAGTATTAACATCCTTTTACCGTAATATTAGAAAAGGTTATACCGAATTTATTACGGTAAAATTCTGTCAAGCTGCTGTTCTCTTGCCGTAAAAACAGTTTTTTCTTTACAGTGTAGGCCTTTTTTTTTCCTCTTTCTAGAAGTGTCTAATCTCCATTACAGGCAGAGGAATGACTACAATAAAGTCTTTAAGAGGATAAGTATGGTAAGCAAAACAAAGTGCAGTGGAGTGAAACCAAACAAATTGCCTCCGAAGACTGAAAAAGTTGCTCTTGTCTCAAGTTCTTTGCAGAAAAGAAATCTAAGAAAATTGCTTCTCATTACCTGGAAAAAGCTTCCCTCATCTTCAGGCCACGTAGGGCCCCGAGTGGCCCCCATGTTCCCGTCTGCTCACCGGGCATCCCGGACGTGTCCTTGCTGGACAGACGTCCAGATTCACTCAATGGATCACAGCTACGATTCATTTCATTTTCTGTGAAGGACGTGAAGTCTTAAGTGGTCGTGCCCCCATCTTTCCCTCTCCTTCCTGCCCCGGCTCTTAAATGTCTTGCCCATATGGAGTTGTGGGACGTCCAGGCTAAGGCCGAGCAGGCTTGTTGTTGGGTTGTGGGCTGGAGTCTCCCACTAATCCTGGAGTTTAATGACGGCAGGCCATGCTAGTGGTGGTGAAGCCCCGGGGGGTGAAATCGGGAGGGGGGCTGTGAATGTGACCAACACCAGGCTAAGAACCCAAGGCTGGGGGAGGGTGTGTGTGGATATACCTATGTCTATGTCTGGAGCCCAATGACCAGTCACTAGAGGAATGCAGACTTTCTGAAACAGGCAAATTGAGCCAGTCGTTCCAGTTTCGTGCCTCACATTCAATCCCTGCCAAAAAGTTGAAGTGTTACAAACAAAGGCTGCGAGAAGCCGTCGGTGAGCGACTGATCTTTGCTGTTTGTTTGTGTGCGTGTGATGCCATGAAGTGCAACTCTAACAAGCAGCTCATTATCTTTGTTTCATATCATCACAGCACACCTCTGCGGCGAGCTTTAGTCAAACCAGAATCTATTTTGGTCTCTCTGTTTCAAACATTTGCATACCGTTTGATATCTGTAACATTTGCCCGGCCCGGCCCGGCCTGATTTCTCCTCCATCATCGTCGTGATTCAAAGCACAATCTTAATTAATTAGCAATACGCAAATCAATCGCCGCCTGAGGTCAAACAGATCACAGCCTATTTAAAAGATTGGACGTCCACTTAACATGATTTGCCGTTATCTCAGAAGACACACTGATGAACTGAGGCTGCTATTCCCTTAATGCGCAACAAATAACGAGCTTAAATCAATCAGGAGACGTTGGTGAAGTCTGTTGGTTAACGGTAAAGCGTGCAGAGCAAGCAGCAGATGAAAGTGGGGCAAAGGTTCATGGGACGGCGGCGCTCGGCCGCCCGGTGACCGAGATATCTTTTTTGTTTTCCTTTTTTTGTAAGTTGCTAATTAAAGTGACCTCATTGATGTCCCATCTGCCACCGAGTATTGGCTGCCATGTTAATCCACTGAAGGAGCAGGTACACACACACACACACTCATTCACATTCAGATAGACACTCAGCAACGCTTAAACAAAGATTAAGACTTTGACAGTGAGACTAAAATCCTGTTAGCGTGTTTGTGTGGAGGTAGAGGCGGGTATCTTTGTGGAAGCTCCCACAGGAGGAGTCGCCGCTAAAAACAACACAAGACGGCACGGCGGGCGGAAATTACAGCAATCCAGCATGATGACAACAAGCGACGCCGCCAGAATGACAACGTTCCCCGTCTATAAGCACTTTTTGAGGACGTAATGCAATCTTTGTCTTGGCGTAGCAGCCGATGAGAACCATCCATCTGGGCGACCCCTGCCACGCCGACAAATTCATCTGTCTCCGTGGAGACCTGTGCAGGCCGCAATCAGGGATAAGCTTCGCAGTACATCCTCCACTCTCATATTGCTGCTGCCCTATCTACTAATTCAGACTCTCCTGCTGTATCTCCACAAATATTATCACTTTTTCCCCATGTGTGAGGTGTCGACACACTCAGGTCAGACAGGGGAGACGCTTTTGTCTAACTATGAACCCCAAACAGAAGACAGGTGCAGCCAGCAGTGCTGGAAATATGAAATTGGTTGGGACAGGTTTACACAGGATGTTGTGATGATTTATACACCTCTGACTGAACAGGAAGTCATGCTACACCAACTGGAAACTACCTGCAAACCATCATTTCAAAGGTTATCTTGTGTGGACTGCAAAACAAAGACAAACTTGTTAAAAACCTGCCACTAAAGGACACTTTGTGTATGTGGACTGCAAGTTAAATTCAGAAATATGTGTGATAAATCTCTGGAACGGCTCTTAAATATTTTATTCTTCCCCCTCGGTGGCGGCGGCTCTGCCCTCGTCTGCTCTGTAACACTCAGACCATTAAAACGTTCAGGATTTTCTCCACCAGCTTAATGAGAAGATAAGCAGTTAATGTGAAATCCTCTGGACATTTTTTTTGTTGGATAAGTTAACGCACTGAATGTCTATCGCCTAATTAAGGCATCAACTCGACTCCAACTCTTGATTTGCTGTCCCGCTCTGTCACACCTCAGCGGGCTGCGAAGGTGGAGGGCGAGTTAATGAAAGAGAGGTTCCTAAAGTTGTGACAGGAGCGTTTGTGTTTGAGATGTTTAAGCTGCAGTAATGTGTCTTTTTCTGCTGATGACAAGGTTAAGCGACCAAGAGAAGTATCACTGAAGAACGGCATATTGATTGTGATATAAAACAAAGCGCTGATCGTGGGAAATCGCTGCCAACGATCCATTATTTTTATTGAAAGATGGAAGTTACAGAAACCTTTGAGAAAGAAGTTGCCGCCTATCTTCGTATCCTCCCTGTTCTTGATTCGTCTGCTCCACGTTGAAGTATTTAACCATTTTTAACGTATTTGACAAAGATGGCGTTGGTTTAATCGTGTATCTATCATGTAATGTCTGTTATCATGACGCCTGAAAGGAATATTTGATCCTAATTGGCTTAGAAATGTTGATTATTTCTCTAAACTGATGTTCTGCCTCTCTGATCTCAATGTGTTTTACTTATTTACAGGATTCATGAGTCGACCCGACACCTGTTTGCTCACTAACACAGTTTAAATGT
Source organism: Larimichthys crocea (assembly GCF_000972845.2). Lineage (NCBI taxonomy): Eukaryota > Metazoa > Chordata > Actinopteri > Sciaenidae > Larimichthys > Larimichthys crocea. The sequence goes on along the minus strand of NC_040029.1, from coordinate 10,403,735 downwards.
CACAAGAAACTACTACTACTAATTAAACTGACACAAATGTCCCCAACTGCAGCTACACGACTAAAAAGAAAGATTAATTACTGATCTCAAGTGTTGAAAGAACTGTTAATTTTCAGATATTTTAACCTGGATCTAAATATCCCTTTTGTCTTTTGATAATGTAAAATATGCCTTCAGCATTCGGCTCTTTTTACCTGGAGAATTGCTGCTGCAGTGAAACCATCTGCGCCCGTCCCAGCTCAGACTCCTCCGTGACTTCCCGGAGACGCTTCTCGCTCTCCAGTCGCAAACGTCGCTCTTCCTCTAGCTCGTGGATCAGCTTTTCTCGCTGTGGAAACACAAGAATGAGTCTCTCAGGGCTGTGCGAGCTAAAAGCTCCAAACATCTCTCAGTCATGCCAAATTTATGGACCTGGAATCCCCCAACAGATCCAGGATGCCATTTCCTCGCTGACCTCTGACCCCCTTTTATTTTGAAAAGATCATCAAAACATATGCTTCTTTTGTAATATCAATGGCAGGTCATCCAATCCCCATCATATTTTTCATGCTTTAGTGGTGAAATAAAACAAAAAGAATAAGGGCATGATGACATTTAAGCTGTCAGATTGGCATTACCTCTGTAGTTTGTTGTTACTTTGAGATGTTCATAATGAACCTCTTCCTCCTCCTCCTGTCGCTGTGACAGAAAGTTCACGTTAAATGTCAAACAACGTCACCGAGCTCTTTCTTTCACTCTTACTGTACATTTCATCTCAGCGCTGTACAAAGTGTGCATGTTAACGCCGTCAAGGTCCCCGAGCCTTCACACTTTCACCATCGTCAACTAAGAGATGCGACGTGATTTGTTCACCACAGAGAGATGTGCATTCTCTCTGTGCTGAATTTATTTTGTTTATTTATTTATTTATATTTATTTTGTTGTCGTTGCTTGGTGAAAGTTATGTTTTACTGTTTTTTATTGTTTCTTTGGCAACTGAAGATTCACAGCAGACAGAAAGTAAAGAATGAAACAAACTGATCTGTGACTGATCTGAAACTCGTGGTGAAGATGCTGATATTCATATTTCATCAATACGTTTCTGATCGTTCATTTTCTCTGAATCTAACGGTGTCATCCACTTTGCATGAGCTGCTTGCTAACAGGTAAGTCGTATTCATCTATCACGCTGCAGTCTGGACTAACATTAAGATCCATAACACCAAAAACTGATCAGAATCAACACTTCTATTCAACAGCTTATCCAAGGCATGAAAAATAGTCCCATCATTCAGGGTCTACAACGTTCACATGAGAGATCAAGATTTTGTTGATATCAGAGAGGTCTATGTAACACCTCTAGTGTTTGTGCATGTCAACATTCAAAAGAAGTGAGTCAATGGGCTCTTCAAACCCATCGGCTCTCATCTGTTGACGATTTAGCCTTTGGGGGCATCTGATGTAGCCAGATATCTAGAAGACGGATATCCAGACTAAGTCCTCCTCTACAGTCCGATTAGCAACTTCATCCTAGAGAATGACGAGGAGGACACATTTCTGCTGATCTCTATGAAGAGATATCTGCACATGAATGCAGATAACTTTAAATAAAAAGGTAAATCAACGGCAGATGATAGCTGCTTGGTTCTGAAACAGCATTTCAGGTGATGCCTTCCGCCTCTTTTGCTCTCCACATGGACTGTTGCAACCGAGGCCGGTTAAAGCGTGATTGGTAAATACTGACTCGGACCACAAACAGAAACCAGAACCAAAATCTAGATCTTTTGCCTACAGACTCTGCATGAATATGTTGATATCTGTTCAGGATTAGTTCATGGGTTACATTCAAGAGGGGGATATAGTGCATTATTTAGTTTGACCTCACTGGACTTTCATCCACAGGCTGAAGGCAGGTAGTAGACCTGCAGACGTTCCTTTGCCACAAAGGTGAAGAATTAAAGCTCTATAACTTGGAACATCATCATGGAGCTTTTGTTCCCCTTTCACTTCATTTAATTGCTGTTTTATGGCCGAGCACTATGGATTTTTGTCTCTGAAGCTCGGTTTGGTGTGAGTTAACCCAGGCATCCTCGTGAGGAGCTTTCATAGAGTGGTGTGCAAGGTCTCGGCAGATCATATAACCGTTTTTATCTGTCCTTTCTCACCAGAGACGTTTCCAAAAGCTTTTTTTTTTCAGTCTTTAATTGGATTCCTCTCTGTCTGATGGCCTCAGCCATCTGCTCCCAAAAGAGAGAACCGTTCTCGCCTCAAACCCAAACTTCAAAAGACCGTGGCCCTGTGCTGGCACACTCCCTCCTCTCTTTTGGCATCGCAAGTGAGTTTTTCAGTGACAAAGTTGTGGAGGAGCTTTGAGCAAACCGCCACCAGCAGCAGCGAGGCTGAGGATTTTAGCTGACAGAGCAAACAAGCGAGTCTCTCTACGCAAAGCTCCGCATCTTCTGCAAGTGGCAATTTATGACAATGCAATTGGCTCCATTTTCTTAGCTGGAGGTTGCAAGTGATCAACAATCTGTCATCATCTTGTCAGCCGAAAATACAAGACTGTAAAATATCTGGGAATTGGTTGGAGACTAACTGGGTTGCCATCTGGGGGTTAAAACTGTGCAAAGCAAGGTGTAGTTTTTGCTGAATAAGACACTTGAATTCAAAGTGCACTTCATCTCATTTGTTTGGCTTAACAAGAGAGATGTTTCTCCCCCAAAAAGACAAAAAAGAAAGTCATTATGACTTTAATACTGCCTGCAAAGAAGTCATTGTCAAGAGGATTATCCTGTCAGCGCTCGGTAAAAGATTATACATCATCAGCCGCCTTCAGAGACTTTGAGAATTTGTCTGTCCTCACTGCAGAAACGTCTGTGATGCCTCATCGGGAAATCATTTATCTCTTCTGACTCTACACAAGTCTTCCCCTCCTGTTTGGTGGATGCAGAGATGCTTGTTCACAGGCAAGCGTTATGGGGACATCTAGTGGTGTGAAAGCATAAAAAGGTCCAAGATTCAGACGGTCTTTTTGTTCAACATGTGCAGCCATGATTTAAAGTGACACCATAAAAGTAAAATATCAAAACAACTGCCTGTAAATTACCCAACATTTTTAGAAAATTGCCTTTTTTACTGCGGCCGCGTCGCCTTGATTGAAACCATATTTCATTACAGTGTGTTGTTCCTTGGCAGGAATTCTGTCACAAAAGCAGATTTTTGAATCGGTCTCAGAGAGAGAGAAAGAGAGAGAGAGAGAGAGAATATTAAACCCAAGTCACCATTAAAACCAGTTCTGGTCCTCGCAGTGGCTGTAAATTCATGGCTACTATGTGGAGCGGCTCTTTACACAACAGGGAGGCTCCTCCTGTCAGGAGTAATGGCCGCTGTAAATCCAGACGTACAGGAGCAGTGCATCCCCCTGCCAAGAGCTGGACTTATATATCTGGACTCGAACCAAAGACTTTCTGGCTCTTCTTCACCTCCTCCAGGCCAAGAGACGCAGAACGTGCAAAGGAGGGCGAGCGTATTAAAGATATTCACTTGGAAATATGTTTTTAATGATTCAAACGTGGCACTAAAAAGCCTCAATGCAAACAAGCACAAAGGCCTTTTCTTCGCGGCACCGCGTGTATTAATGTGTACAGTATTGTTCTGCAAGTTGGCCTGGATTCTCATAAAAGCACGGTAGCTTTAGTCCTGATTTTTGTTGCCCACACGGCCTAACTAACGCCCCAGGCATAAACCACTGACCGCTATGTGTCTGCTGACAGGGTCTTGCCAACAACCTCAATAACAACACAGGATTTATGGTCTATGTTGTAGTAAAAAAACCCTCTATTGCTTTTGTTCAATATATAATTTCAGCAATTTAACAAGGCCTAAAGCCATTAAATCAAACATTACCATATCTTTATGTGGCCAGAAATCCCCAGCAATACATTACAGTTTCTCTCAGATGAAATGTTTATTGTCTACACCGACCTTCATGGCTTTTAGAGTATGCTAATTGAAAGCATATTCTTTAATAAGCCCTACAAAGGCAACACGCCTTTAGCAATAGCCTGGGAAGATCTCTGAGAGTCAACACAGAGACGCAAACATGCTCGACGACTTTCTGTGAGAACATTTACTTTAGTTAATCCAGCCAACGAGCACTTAATCCTCCTCACTTCACTGTCTTTCATACCCCAGGCTGGATAGATGCACTGCTTCGTTTGGCCTGCGGAGGGCGACGTTTTCCTGGGATAAAACTGCCAAACAAAGCCAACCAACAATACAGAGGTTGGAAAAAGCAATATCAAATGGAATAGGCCAAGTAATCTATAAAATGGCCCAGGCAGGATTTTATACTGGTCTACTGAGCCATATATCTGAAAGAACCCCAGATTGGGTGTTTCAGGATTAAATTTGACCTCTGTCACAGGCGAGGCTGCTTTCATTTCCTGCTTGATAACGAAATATATCCATCTAGATATGACAGAATTTATCACCATCAACATGTAAAGCTCAGAGATTGAATGGACTTACGAGGCGGTATTGATTTCAATACACTAAAGGTGGAGAAATAAATGGAAAATCCAGGATAAAAGCACCTAATTTATGTGTGTGTGTGCAGTTTTGTAACATACACTGCATCCCAGAGTGCCTATTTCTTCTTCTGGAGCCCAGAATGAAGCGCGCCTCTGTAATTGGGCAGCATTAGATGGTAATGGTATTCATCCAAGCTGAATTACTCGAAGACTCGAACCCCCCTGATGCCCTCCAAGATCCACAGAGGACTCTAAATTAATTAGAGACCTCTGCCTCTGCTTGTTGTGCCTGCAATCCCCATAAACGAAAAGCTGCAGTGTTATCAGGTTAAGTGCACATGTCTGGCGCTGCTTCTATAGGACGTCCATCTGCAACTGTATATGTATGTATTTGTGTTCATGCAGGGTTTGGGGTACAGTTCTGGGGGCTCAATAATCTCTTCATTACACAGAAAACACCCCCCCTCCTCCTCCTCGGTTTGCCTAATCAAAGGGCCCGGGAGCGGGTCTCGCTGGCTCGCTGCTAAAGCAAACATCAGGGACACAATACACCGAGCTTCAGGTTCTTCATTCATAAATAAAACATGGCTGTTTGTGTGCGCTTGTCGGGAAAGCCTGAATTCAAATGAAAGTGTAACACGAGGTGGGTTTGTACATGAAACGTCCGGTCAAGACGAACTAAGAGCCAAGTGTGCTTTTACGCTGACGATATAACGTCGTTTGGCGCCTGACGAGGGGAAATGTGTTTCTTTACTCACTGGAACATATGTCTTCTGAGATGACTTGTTATATAAATACGGCTCCGTTAAAACTGTTTTATTCACTCAAAATCTGTGTCTCATGTCCCCCAGGGCTCCATCAATTCAATTATCATGGACAGCCACTACATTAGAGTCCAGCACTTCTCTCTAAGACAGCCGCGGGCACTATTGCAAATAATACACACACCCCAGGAATATGCTAAATCATATGAGTGGCCCATTTATCATTGCCAAGGGAGCTCCCCTCACCCCCACCCCACCCACGCACTCCCAAGTCATTCAGTCAGTTGCACAAATACACTCCGGAGAGTGGCTGAAAGAGACGGTGTGGAGATGCGATTTGTGCCTGGCTGTCAGCGCTCGTCACCCCCGTGAATGTGCCGAGCACCGAGAAGGGGGGGACCCCCATCTCAGGGCCCTTCGCCCCTGTCCGTGGCTGATAAGGCCAATCTGTGAGGACAGCACCTGAGTCCCCCAAACCTCCACGCTGTCACACGTCGTCCAAACAGCTGTCAGAAACGCTCTGTGAAGGTCCCTGAGCGGTGCATCGCCATGAGGACTGAAGCTTTTCTTCCTGTCCTTTTTAAAGCCGGGAGCCCCTCAGACCCGCTTTTATCTCCTGAAAGCACGCTACCAAAGATGTCCATCCTCAAGCTGCTTTTCATGGTAGTTCAAACACTAATAAATCATTGTCAAATAAACCTTGATCTAATTAAAACTAATTAATCCACGTTTATGCCAAGCACACCAGAGGAACTGTGCTCAATATTAAGACTGCCAATCACACCGTGCCTGTGTGAAACTTGGAAAGCTTTGCTGAGGAAGAACATCAGCTGTCTTTGAGTAACAACCAAGAAGATTCCTTATAAAAATATGACCCAGTTAAGCTCCCGCGAGAAGTACGTAACGCTTCACGGCACTAAGTCACACAGCAGCAACTGTTTCACTGATTCTGGTGAATTTTATTTTATGGAGGAAATGTTTTCTGGTTTTCCCTCTGATGTCCTCCGGCTGCTCCGCCTCAACTCTCTGTGATTTACAGAGTTTATGATGGACAGTGAAGTAAACTGCTGACAGCTGTAGCTGCTGTTAGCTCAGTTCGTCAGCTTGGCGGTGAGCTCAGAGCGACGGGTACCCGTCGCTCTGAGCTCACCGCCAAGCTGACGAACTGACAGGCGTTATGGACGACCAGGAAGAAGAAGAGGAGGTAACCAGGCTCAGCAGCTTCTACGGACATAATGGCAGAGGAGAAGAGAGTGAAGAGGACGCTGACGGAGGAAGCTAAGAAGAGAAAAGGAGAGAGTGAGCGAGCAAGAAGCCGCCGGACAAGAGTAAATGTGGGACTGACTTTTAGTGGTTGGTGAGAGCTTGGTGAATGAAGGACTCAGGACTGTATGATTTGTCAGGAGCAGCATTCAGTCGTCGTCTCGGGCTGTAAATCTCAGGACAAACTGTCACACACAATCTTGCATACTGTAGCGTATGAGAAATCTGCTTTCATGGATAAAAATAGCTGATTCCTATCTTGGCTCCAGGGCTGATTTCACCATCCTGTGCCCACCATCGTTCCCATTTTCCACCCACAGTGGCTCCATTCTTATCTTAACTTCATTTTCTACATGAAATCCTCCGCAGAAATTTTTTATGAGCGAGTTAAACAATTAAGCTAAGTTCAAGCAAAAGCCTTTATCCTGCTCGGCCAATCAACCCCTGAATATCCTGTGTGAATTCACTATGTATCTGTTGAGGCTCAGATATCAGAGCGTGTCCACAGAAACCCAAAGAAAAATAAAGCCAGTTTCTCTCCAAACCCAGAGAGTTTATTTTCACGTGTTGTTTAGACAGCCGTTTCCAGCGGTCATAATCTCACCCAACAGTTTTAAATGCCTTTTTAATGGAGAAGCCAGCCCCCGCTCCGCTCAGCTGTGCAGCCTTTTTACGAGCCTCCATGTGCACTTCTGTTTTCTCCCTGACAGGAAACCCGGCATCCTGCCCCTGACGGACTTAGATTGCACTTCAGAGTGGCATCAAACGAGAGTGAGCCCTGCCCTGGACCACGCCTCGGGGGCTGGGGTGTGAAGAATTCCTGAGAAAACCTACAGCAGCGACAGACGAGGCCGTGAATGAGCGGTTTGACTCGAGACAGGGCGGGCTTGTTGGAAAGAAACTGAATAAACCGTGACCTGTGCTCTATCAAACACCTAACGGGAAGTCCACTGTTTTTCTTGTCAGAGTTTTAAAGATCGTTCTCAGCGCCGCAGGCCAAAAGCACCACGATATAAAGTTTAAGACACAAACAGACTGATCTGCTGATCTTGCGTGGCCACATTTGAACTTAAACACTGATTGCCGTGCAAATTATTCAAAAGCTTTTTGCACGATTCTCCCACATGATCTATAACAAAAGAGTGTTGTGCCTCAGTGCTGCCAGTAGCCGTCGTGTTTCACAACAGGAGACCCAATTAAAACACACGCTCCTCTGTAAAACTGTGTTGTTAATGCTGTTTCATTTACACTCACGGCTGTGTAACTGTGCAAGCGAGACCTGCGGCTCACAATCGCAACAGTGTGCACCACAATCATAAAGATGCCTTTCACATTCTTTGCCTGCAGAAAGTAGCAGTGATGGTACTGCATAACACGTCCCCGCGGAGCTGGGGGAACTGCAACGCGGTGGCACTTTTAGTTTCTCTGATCGCGTTACACAGAAGACACTAATGGATGTAGAAAGGGAGGACCAAGGCGGCAACAGAGGCTGTTAAAAAGAGGAATCAGATACAACCACTTCAAAAAGTCTGGGCTGTTTTAATCTGTCTCTCTGCGTTAGTCCCTTGGCAGGCGAAGATGGGGGTTGGGGGAAGCGAGTGGGCATAGAAGTGGACGTGGAAGTGTGGGGGTTTGTGGGGCACAGGCTGAAGCTGGTGTGCAGTTCCCACTACACACCGCCAGCACTTTTGACAATTATCTCCTTGATGCAGCAGTCTCTTTTTCATTTCTATTGAAGAACTGTGCCTGAGCTCCGAAGCCTCCCAGGAATGCCAGAGAGAGTGAGAGGGGACTCCAATGGGGATAATCCCAATTTCAAATGGAGCTTAGTGCTATCCCCCTCCTCCCTTTCTTCCTCCTCTCACCCTCCTCCTGTCTGGCACAGATAACTCATCCCTCTCGCTCTCTCAGCGATGTGCATGCGCAGACAGCACCTCTAAAGAAGTAATAATTAGCATGTCATCCACTCGCGTGACTCTGAGAGCCGAGAGTCTCACAGCGTGGCGAGTGATATATTTTTCTTGGGCTGTGTTGAGGTCAGAGGATGCGAGGTGTTGGTGTTACAGGAGGAGGCGCTGACACATGGAGGTGTAGCCTTGAGGTGTGGACATGAACGAAGAGGAAGAAACTGATCTCAGGGGTACCACAAACTGGCAAAGTATTTGGACCCGTCTGGAGTGGTCCAAACTTTGACTGGGCTTGTGTTGGTCATTAAAAACTGAGTGAGCACGCTTGATTTAACAGCTCCTAGCTGTCCAGCATTGGTTGACTTCTCTGAGATCTCTACAGACCCCCAAAGACAAAGAAACCCGTAAAGAACAGTGAGCTGGAGGTAGTACAGGTGTGAAACTGACCTCGACTGATCAGTTTAGCCAGCATGCATTGCTAGAAACATCTCCAGCTGCTCACATGACTGTCGGTCATGCTGTAAGGGCTCACTGGAGGATCCACACATTCCTTTCATTTACAGTATATATCCCCACTGTGGAAATCAATACTGGACCTTTGTGTATGTATGGGAGTAACAAAGAGGTCAGTGAGGCAGGGAAGTGGAGGCTAGACGCGATGGCCATCTTTACTTGCACATATCTACTTGAATTAATCAGATTAAGTTCATGAAGTGACGCTAAATGAATGCATTCATCCAGAAGAACCACTCACATGACAGATTCCCGTCTCCATCCACCCATAACATACAGTTTAACATGACTCTGGTACCAAAATAAGCCCTTCAGGAGCACGCTGAACCTTTGCCCGGCTCCGGCGGCACTGTTCTGTATCTGACCCCGTGATCTGACCTCCTCGAGCACAAGAGGAAGAAAAAAACAAGCGCCCCCTCCCCCTTCAGGGATCAATAGAGAATCACACAAACTACTGCGAAAATCTCGTAGTGCATCGGCCCTTCGTGTGCTGTTGCTTTAGGCCTGCTGCCATAAAGAGAATCAGAGGCATCACTGGGGTGCAGTCAAACAGCTGGGCCTGTGGTTAGAGCCTCCACTCGGAGGCTGCAATCAGCTGAGCTCCGCTTTGTCACGTGGTTCAACTCTTCACCTCCCTACTGTACGCACACACACACACACATGCAAACACACACAAAGAAATAAAGATATGCACACGTATGAGCAGATCTCCACCTCCTGGATTCTTTCCTCCATGTTTACACAAGTCCTCCTCTTAAGAAGAAGTGAAAGCACAATGTCAGCGATTTCCAACAAAGCTCAGCACAATGCAGTGTTGACGGATTAAGCCCAGCTGCAGCTCGATAATGTTACACAACCTGATCGGGCACCTGAGCACCTGTTGTTCCTGCAGAAAGTTTATCCAGTCTACAAACCTGAGTCGTGTTTAGTCTCTGATCACATTGCCTTGTCAGGTCTTACCCAACATGCTCCTGGCACAGGCTGTGGTCACCTCCAACACCTCCCAGCCTGCACAGTGACACCTATTTAGATGATCGCCTGGTCTTCAGCTCCACCGGCTACCAGCTGCAGCCCACATTAAATTCAAATACCTAATGCGGACTACAAAGAAGTCTCCGGTCCTCACTCCTACCAGATCAGGGGCGTCCCTCTCTACCTTCAAACCTCCTGAAGACCTCCAGCTCTTCAGAGAGGACCTCCACTCAACACTACCAACAACTGGACATGATACATCTAGTTCTTGTCACACTGTACCTTGATTGTTTCCCTTTTTGTAAGTCACTTTGGATAAAAGCATGAGCTGAATGGCTAAACATAAATGTTTGAATCTAATTTTAAGTCTTAATTTTAAATATTTCAGACTGTATTCGACTTTGGAAGTTACTTTCCTTTGAACTGTGACATTTCTCCAGGATTGTCTTCTTTACGATCAACTGATGAAGTGTTGAAACACTAAAGGTCAACTCGGCTTGGCAGAGCTCGACAGTGTGTGAAGTGCATACTGTGGCTTTTCTGTGGCTTTGTGCAGATTATAGAGGACGAGCAGCTCCACTGTACTTTACCATTGTTCCTTCGCTTTTGCTCCGTGCGACTTCCCTCTGCAGGCGAGCCACGGCCAGCTTTTCCCTAAACAGAGAGGAGAGAGGAGTGAGTCAACATGTGATCAGTGGGTGACACATTCAGACAATATTTTTGTATTTCAGCGGAACACATGATGTTTAACTCTTCAGTTTTTTTTTGTCTCCAAATCAACAAACACGTCTTCTTTCATCCATCAAAGCATGAATCTCTCAGGCCTGCCAGCGAATCAGCAGATAACACACAAACACACAGCAGTGAGGATCTGTCCAGACTAAAATAACTCTGGAAACAAAAAGCAGGGCATCCTTAACACACACACACACACACACACACACACACACACACACACACACACAGGCTAAACAAAGAAACTGACTGTGCGCGTCCAATCCGTTTCCCACGTGAGGGCATTCCAGACTTTAACGGGATAAATCTTGGCACACTAGCACGGATAATAAAGAAGCCTGTTTTATGGCCTCTCCTGAGGTATCACAACAACTCGAGCACAACTGAAGCACGCCGCAGGAGACGAGACGTATGCGCTGCTCGGTGAAAGCAACAACGAATGTGTAGAGGAGGAAAACATCTTCCCAATCTGCAGGTTAGCGTTCAGAAAGACGTAAATATGATGCTGTAAACAGGCACGAGCTGCCTGATGTCCTACAGTTACAGTGCTACAGTGCTTTAATTAGAATATGTTTAAGATAAAATGATACTTTGTTGTCCTGACAGAAAATGTGTTGGGCTGCAACCGTTTTCCTCATTTCCTCAATTAATCGTTGGTTTGTTTGGTCTATAAATATCAGAAAATGCTGAAGAATTTCGATCATGAAGCTCCACAAAGTACATCATTTCACTTTATAGTGACAGAGGACTAAAACAAACAGAAATTTTTCACATTTGAGGAGCTGAAATCAAAGAATTTGAAATTCTTTCCACAATAAAAACAAAAATCTGAGGTGTAACTTTAAAGTTTTTCATTCCTGGCTGTCTGTGTTCACAACAATACATCAAACACACCTAATATGGGACCCTTGGACCTAATAAAGGAGTGTGTACAGCAGACAGCCACAAGTAATCACGATCACCTGCTCATTTCTCACATTTCTTCAGTGCAGCAGACACCCAAACCTCCTCAAGCTCCCCAAAATAACTCATGACTAACGTCTTCTAGTCGCCCTTTGACAAGACATCATTGTTCCTGAGCGTCTTACCTGCCGGGAAAACCCCCGGTGATTAAGCAGCAGCTGGGGGACGAGTGTTTGACGGATGAATCCACCGTCTGAGCTCCATACGAGCTAACGCTGCTGCTGCTGCTGATAATGGGACCAGGCTGAATTAAAGCCGAGCCCGGAACACGGAGGATTGTGAAATAAACGGTGCAGCGGTGACAAATCCAGGAGGTAGTTAAGCAAAGTGCCGAGGCTGTGAGACAAGGGGTGTGTGTTTGGGTGTGTGTTAGTGTGTGTGTTTGCTTTGAGAAGTTAGTGTGGGTGTGTGAGTGAATGAACTCATTAAGGTTAAGGTGTTTTGACGTGTTTGACTGCTCGTAAAGGTGAAGGACAACGTGAAAGTGTGCTGCACACCTGAGACTGACTAATACAGTCATGTTCCAGTTACACAATGTGTCTCTTCTTATTACGACATACTGTATGCTTCAAACCATTACACCACGGCCAGAGAGAGAGAGAGAGGGGGAACTCTGGAAGTTCTCACTGCAGATACTGTTTTGTTAAACAGGACCGGCCTGGCATTCCTCCAGTCTGTGTTATGGCTGAGCGTCAGCCCTGTAAGGGGTTAAGTTTCAGGCCACTTATGCACAGGCATGTTCCAGGAGCAACGGAGCATGAGCCAACTGCGCCCGGAGAAAATCATCCCCAAATATAGAGCAATTTGACATTCTGTGTTAAACATAATTATAGTAACTGGCAACGAGCAGAAGTCAAAACAGTATTCAAGAGCAAGACACTCTGCGGCGACAACCGGCCTGGAGTTATATGAGTAATCTGTAATCTGATCGATGCTGTGTTAGACGTTTCATAGCACGCTGAACGTTGAGGTTCTTGCGTAGGAGTGTAAGTTGGACCGGCAGGTCCAGGTTGGTGCGGCGTCAGCAGTACTGCATATGCTGTATCAGACCGTTGTGGGGAGGCAAAGCTCTCGATCTTCCAGTCCATCTACGTTCCAGCCCTCACCTATGATCACGTTCTTTGGGTAGTGACCCAAAAGGTGCCTTTCTTTGGAGGTTTTCCAGGCATGCCCAACTCATAGGAGACCCCGGGGCAGACCCCAGAACCCGCTGAAGGACTATATTGTCCATCTAGCCTGGGAACGCCTCGGGATCCTGCCGGAGGATGTCTAAACCTGCTGCCACCATGACCCACGATAAGTGCAAGAAAATGAACGGATGGATGTTCAGTGACATGGACTTGATGCTCAGGTTGTAAACTTTTACCAGCTGTGTAAACCGGCCTATCAAAACAGTCAGCAGACTGAGCGAGAGTCCAGCCCGAAGGCGGTCATGTCAAGACGTTTATCTCAAGCCAATGACGTGTGCTGAAACATACATGTTTCCTGTCTTAAAGGATAATTCCACTTTATTAGTCTCATTTTTGTAGTTATGGTCGTCGTTATAAAAACACAAAGTAATTAGTGAAAACTGGGAACGTCGCTGAAACAAAAAGTCTGACTGGGCGAGCGGTCAAACAATCAGCCAACAGCTTATAGCTTAACAGTTTTTTCCACATTATATAAACTTTATTTGGAGGTAAAATCAGAAGTAATGACTGTGTGGAAAAAAGTCCAAATCAGTTTGGCTAACCTGAGCTTTGTTTACAACCTGCTCTTGTTGAGTTAAATCTTATTAGTTTAGATCAAAATGACGGCCAGGACTGCAAAGATGAGACACACACACACACACACACAGGAAGAAAAGCTTCCATGGTGGCTGGATAATGAATCACACTTGTGCCGTTGCTCTATAGGATGTGCACATTGTATATATTTCACACTCCACTGTTACTAAAGGGGAATTATTTCAGGCCACAGGCCGTGCCGTCGTCGCAGACATTCGAGCATGTGATGAAAGCACAAGCTGTATACATTCCTCTTCTTCCTCTGCTGGCTTTCTCGGAGAAACAACACAAAGCTCGAGTAGCCAAACACGAGCGGCGTCGACATGGACCTCCATCAGCTCGTGGTGACCTGGAATCACCTGATAGCACCACCGGAGGAAGGGAATCCTGCTGATCTTCAGCAGAGCAGGCCAAACAAGCAGCTGATACACCCCCTCTGCCCTCCACACACACATTTTCAAGTTTTACACTGTGTCTGTGCTTTAGAGGTTAACATGCCAAGAGGCAAACCATGGCCACATGGATAAACACACTGCTGTGCAACTTCAAACCCAGCATGGAAGATAAGCAATGTGCCGCTGGGAATGAGGGCAGTAACAAAGAACATTTCAGCCCCCTAAAAAAAATCAATATCAGTCTAAGTGTACACTATATTTAGAATACTTTCACAGCTTTGCCTCGCTGTCAGACGGCTCCTTTCTGACTGGAAACTGAAGCATTTACATCGATCTACGCCCCCTTCAAAGCCACCAGGCTTCATTGACAAAACGACACGGGAGTCGCTGATCCACCGCTGCCTCGATCGGTTTGTTCGCCAGTGTGTGACTTCAGTGTATTACACATCCAAACTAACGCCAGTCGCTGTGGATCGAGGAAACTGCTGCGTCCTGCGAGGTTAATTCTGTCTTTTTGTGAAGGGAGCAGGAAGAGCTGCCTGAGGCAAGTTAAAGGGGTGAAAATACTCTTACACTTTTTAATGTGGGCATTTATTTAGGGCTCAAAAAAATGATTTGTTGCCGCCCATGCACACCAGTTCATTGTAAATTGTAAAACAACAACAACCCCACTTCACTGAAACTGTCCTTTAAAGGCACAAACGTAGTGATTGAACCTTTAAAATGGATGCTTTAGCATCAGTGCTTTTATCCACGTACAGGTTTTCCTCTCATATTCTCAGTTGACGTCCACCCACGCAGACGATCCCCCGTCTTTGCACATGCAGCATCACAGCCTCGTTTCCTCCACACAGACGCTGTGTAAACCTTCCTCAAACGTCGAGACAACGCGCCGACTGTTTGCTTCGCGGCGGCTGTGGCGGCGGCGGCATGCAAAGACACGATCTGTCAGGGGCTGAGGGAGGATCAATCACGGACGAGACCGTCTGCCAACCTGAGCTGACATGTTGGACTCGTGCTTTGAACTGCATTGTGGGAGGCAGAGCTGTGTTTTCATCACCGTTATACAGGTGGTTTAATCCATTGTACATTGTTTGCTGTTAAGCACATAATGAAAGAGGAAAAGTGCTGTCTCTTGCAGTTTTAGTTTCCTATTTCCCCTCGCTGTGCCGTGCACCGTCTTATTATCACGTGTGGTTAATCTCTGCTCTGTACAGAGATGTTAACAGATTAAACACCACATAACACTGCAGCAGTTACTCACGCTGACATCAGGACACATAAATATAAACCGTCTTTTCCAATATTGTCATCCGAGGCTAAACACTTCAATCGTTCTGAACCACAAATGTACACAGAGAGGCCGGGGGGATGCATAAATGTTTGGATGAGCGAAGCTGCCATGCATTTATGTATTAGTGTCTGCACTCCTGCTGGGTTAAGAGCACGAAGTCCCCGTGGCACACATCGGGCATCCTGTTCAGAGGGCTACATTTTGGCTCCGGACCGGTCATTCTTCCCATCCCTTAATCCTCCAATGTAACCAATCCAAAATCTGAGCCTCCAGTGTGACACAATGAGTTTATCGAGACATTTGATAAGTTATATATAAATTTAGATTTTAACCCGAGGGAAGCTGATTCCCACATCCTCACATCATCAGCGATGTTTCCTGAACATTTAAATGCAGCCGAACACCAAACACGCTGAGCTTCAGCCCCCAGCGTAAACACTTTCAGAGGGGTGGGGTTCGCACATCTGTGACCGCTCAATTGGTCCCAATGCATTAGGCAGGTCCAATCAATCACCAACGAGCGCCATCATGGGCGCTGAGCGGCAGCCTGACCTGCGCCTGTTCCCACCGCTTCACCCACAGCTGGTTCCTGACCCCCCCACGTCTCCAGCCATGGACCCCGTCTGCACAAACAGGAGCCACATGTCAGCACCCCACACACCCAACCAACCACCCAGCCAGCCAGCCAGCCAGCCAGCCAGCCAGCCAGCCAGCCCAGCCCAGCCCAGGCACAATGAGCCTTACCTCACCACCACAGCAGACCATCAATTATTGACGAGGTGAAATGTGATGAGGTTTTACTGAGAGCACAAAGAACACACGTCTTTTCATGCTGCCATGTGGCCTTGAAATGTCTTCACTGTGTAAAAAGGGACATTTCTCAACAACATGTCTGCTTTCCTTTGTCAAATGATGAATAACTTCCTGTGAACCTGAACGGGTTTGGACGTCAGAGCGTCTCAAACTTTTTATACCACCTCAGAAAATATTCGTACCACTATTTTGACGCACTAGCAGCGTAGGCCGACCCTGCTCAGTTTCTTCCTATGTGTGCAGGATTTAGTGACAGCTTGCGGTGAAGTTGCCACGATTGCAGCATTTTTCATTTGTTACACTCGCTTATGTCTCATGTCATACTTTAACTAATCGTGGATGTACACGTGCACAACGTGAACGAATGTGACGACATCTCAGGATGATACACTGCAGGAAGGTCGCGTACTATTTCAACTAAAACCTTGGCATGACTTCACCCTCACTCCTGTGAATGTACGAGGTTGTTTGTGCACCACAATGAGTCATTTGAGTTGAGATGTTCAAGATTAGCAAGATTTATCCAACATAAGTCAACAACATGTCGAGCACTCAGAGTTTCTGTGATAACACCGAGCCCTCAGACTCAGCTCTGGATATCTTAATCACAACTTAACCTTTTTGTAGTTTTTTGACGTTATCGTTTGAGTGTGATTGATGGATGCAGTCATAAGAATGTGTGAAACAACTTAAAGGAATTATCTGCAACTTCGGAGCATCGCATTGACTTGAATGTCGTTTTGTGGGTCAAATGTGTGCACTGCATCCAAACTTCTGAAGCAGCAAAAATCAGACATGAGGAATCCTCCGAGACTCCTCATGAGCTCCGAGGAATGCTCTCGCCAAGCGTGGATTACCCCCGACTGCCTGCCTGACTGTCTGTCTCCCTAAATGTTTTCTTATTCTGCGAGCGGGGCCTGACCTCAATTGTTTCCAAGCCACAGACGCATTCCTGTCCAGACCAAACGAAACGTTTGCGGATGAGCAGATGTGCTTTAAAAATGACCGCGGCACCCGCCGGCCCGCCCGCCCGTCTGCTGCTGCGAGGCGTTTACTCACCAGCACGCCTCATGAAGAATGAAGATGGAGCTAGACGAGAACACACGAGGGGCAGCTCATAAACACACGCATGAACACACAGATACAAACACACACTGACAAAGGCGTGCAGAGACACGCAAACACACAGTTTTGAATCTTTTATGTCCAAACTGAAAAGATGCAGCGCTGCTGGACCAAAACATCAACAGATGTGAGGAGAACTGAAGATATGTTGATACAGAGGCTGTTTTGAAATCGAGCTTATCAAACGCAGTTTCCAGCCAAACACTCACATTCCTACAGGTAATAATCCAGAGTGTGTGTTTAAGTTTTTCCAGCGATGGCTGTCTCGCATCTTGAGTCACACACTGTGACACATAATTGAGTTTAAGTGAAGCGCCCTTAACGTTGGACTACAATTACCTCATGATTTAGGAGTTTACCTGTGTTCAGACGATAAACAAAGTTTGTTTTCTTGGGAATCACACTTAGAAGAAGTGAACTACATGTCATCCAATTAAAGTGTTTAGACCTTTTCCAACCACATAAAGAGAGGCAAGATTGGACAAATGAGGATAACGGCGCCTCTCCTCGAGTGCAATCTTGCCGTTCAAAAACATGTGGGAGAACAATGTTTGTATGAAGCATACTGATGCCTTCAAAGGCATCTGTAAGCAGACGAGCTTGTGCAACTCTCGAATCACATCATGTCTGTAGGTCATGTAGGTATAAGGACAGAAGTGAGCAACATTATTCCCAAGGTCAGACCAAGAAAAAAAAGAGGCTACGCAAATGTTAAATACAAACAAAATGTTGCTACTGATTCAAACTGATCACAAAAGTTGAATCCTGTATGAACGATGTGACAACAACAAGAAGCCAAAAATGTATTTATATGGTGAAAACCAAACGCTATGTCAGCTGCCTCGACATACTCAGACATAAAACTGCAGATATACTTCAGGTAAGTCGCATGTTTCATCCACTGTTCAGTATTTCACACATGGCTGACCCAGGTTGAAGTAATTTGGGGGGGACGGGGGACTCGTATTGACGACTGTACCGTAACACTAGAAGGTTCTGCTGACTCATGGAGACTGCAAAAGGCTAAAGGGTTTTTTACACCTGCTGTCAACACATCGCTTTCAGAGAGGCGGGCAAACAGTCGGCCTTTACAGAGGCAGACAAACGTCCGCTTCACATACAAAAGAGACAAAGGTACGGTAAATAGAAGCACTCAAAATGCAGGCCATCTTTACTGCTACCCACCCTGTTTGTGAGCGCAGGTTTCGGGGCAGCTGTTGCAGATGTCCCATTGACATCCACTGACATTCGCCTTGATAGATAACCTGAAAACTGTCCAATAAGTGCAAACTCTCTGCTCTATGTTCTCTCACTTGTTGCAGGATTATCGCCATAGCGTCCCCGTCCAGGCTCTCTGGCATGCCGGTAATAAAGTCATTAAAAGTTACAGCACTCACTGAAAAGTAAAGAGCTTCACCAAATGGCTAAAAGAACCTAAACACAACAAGAGAGGCTGTTTGGAAAAGAGTTTTACAGCACGAAGGTGAGCTTCTCCAGCAGCCCTCTATCCAGCTGTGCCAACACCTCCAGCCACTGGACAAGGTCCTGCATGTTTCTCCCACTATTATCCCATGATTTACAGCCCAGATAGCGGCGGGAGGCTGAAGTTTGTTGACATTCCCCGCCCCGCACAACCCTCAAACATGACACCGACCCGCTTTCTCGTAAAAACTCGCTCCGTTCAAAGCGTCGCCGTGACAAAGAGAGAAATATGAAACAAGGGTGACCCACTTTGATCTGAAAACTTGTGACATGCATTCAGCTGTTAAAGTGTGTCAGCTGGAAGGCGGTGTATAGTAAACAAGTACAACGCCGTATTATCTTGTAAAGTGTTGGCATGCATGAGTATGACCTAAAAAAACAAATCCAATTTGGGGATTTCTGCTTCTTCAAAGAGCCGAAACACTTGAGACACGATAGAAACAAAAGCTTTTCTGAAGAGAAAAGTTTCAAGCCAAAGAGAGGATGATATTTCTGAGCCGTTGAAACGTCTTCGCACCTCGGTGAACTCACATGGAGCGAGTTCATCCATTTAGAAACCACAAAAATGCCCCCGTCTCTAATGACATCACTTAACAGTCAGCGAGGGTGTCTGGGCAAAGCTTTGTCTCCAGGCAAAACAGTCAGTGCATGCAATAAGCCATTGATAGCTTGCAAATAAAAGCTTTTTATTGGTTATAAATTGTGTTGGACCATTAAACTTTATGTTTTTCCTGAGTGACATTACTCTAAGTTAAGCCAACAGGAGACATGGAGAAAAGATAGTCACATTTCTGACTTCTTCAGTGAGTTTTAGCTCTTTGAATCAAAAATGTGCAGTCTGGCAAAACGTCAACATCCAAAATTGGATGATGTATTTGCAAAAAAAACAGGTTTGTACCAGCCCACAAGAGCTCTGCGGGAGTGTTTTTTTTTTTTTAGAGTTCCCACGTGCTGTTCGTGGGGGGAAGATAAATGTAGAGCAGGCTAAGGGGAGGAATGCATTCAAAGCACCCTTAATTGAGCTGGATGGCCTGCAGTCACAGAAGCAGAGCGTCTCAACAAGGCTCGGGCTAGCGAGATCCTGTGATGTGCCTCACACGTACACATCATTAAACTTTGGCTCACGGCTCCGCGGTACCAATGAACGCTGCAGTGGGAGACAGTGGGAATTATATGGGAAAGTTGTCTGGAAGGAGCCCCCCAGCCCTCCACCACCAAAATGAAAGTCCCCTGGCTGTCAATGAAGGGGAAGTGCTCCCATGCTGAGGCCCACTGGGCCAGCCATTGAACAGGGGAACATTCCTCAGTAATTCAGTTTGACCTGAACCCAAAATGCTCACTGAGGGTCAGCGAATACAGAGCGCCACATACAGGGAAAGGGGAGGAGGAGAAGTTGGGAAAATCAGATGTTGAGTTGGAGCTCTGATCTAAATTTTGTTGACTGGGCCGATGTTTGGGCAAACTATTATCACTCTACGGGTATCCGAAAAGTCTCACTGCTGGCCTGTCTCGTGACTTCAAAATCAAAAATCAAAACTGCTGAAATGTAGGACACGTGACGTCGTAAATGGGACGTGTTGGAGAAACAAAGACACAGAGAAATGGCTGCGCTGCAGCACAGTTGGGAGAGAATTACAGTTTTAATTCTATAAAATCAAATCCCTCCCCTTGGCAATCCTCTTATATCCACTAATCCCCAGGTAGGTTTCAGAGGGCAGCAGGCTCAAACTGCCCAGTGCAGCGACACATCTGCCCTGGTGGCAGGATGATACGGCCAGCTGCTGCTTTAAATGGACACCAGTACAGTAATGGTGACAAACAAAAACAAGAAGGCTATCAGCTACAAGCTACCTGCACTTTTTGCATGTAGTTTTGATCAAATACTACCTCAGAAGTACTCTACCTTGTAATACACCGGAGCCTGTCGTGGTCTGCTAGGAGACAGTAGGTTTGCTTGCCTCAGACTGGCAGCATCCGTTGGCATTTCCAGTTATAAAACACTACATGACAGACGCTATTTTTTGCTCTTGCGTTGGGAAGCACCAGTTCCCATCGCACAAAAAAAGAAAATAGACAGAATGGCATTCATCTCTGGCACTTTGACAACGCCAGAAAAGAGAGTGATGATACCTCCCCATACTCTCCCATGCTCTCATTTTCATGTTCCCTCGCTGCTCTGTTTTTTTAGGTAAAAATACGAAGAATCCCACATTTGGCATCCTTGATGTGTTGCTTGCAATCATCCTAGCCTCATTCTGTGTCTATGAGTATCAGGAAAGACCCCTGACCTGCCATGACTTTGACATATGGACGCTAATACTGCAGCACTTCACGCTACATTAACAAGAAGCTGCAGAGAGGCTGATCATAACAGTGAGGCTATATCCCCATAATCCATATTCTCCTCACCACTTAGCTGCATCCACACCCAGTTCAAACCCAGTCATTTCAGCGTGGGATTAGTGGGCCGAGTTTAAAATCTTAATCTGCCTGAGAGCGAGAAAGAAAAGGAGCAGTGGGAAGAACTTGCATTCCTGCACATACAAATCCCCCGCAAGGGTCGATTGTTTTACCTCTTGCTAGAACGACGGGTATCCGTTTCCTTCTGTTATCAATCAGAAAGTGGTTTACGCAGCACAATGGGCCAGCATGCTGTTGCCACTAGCAACATGACACGCGAATCCCCCTTTGCAACTGGCTAAACGGACTCAAATCAGACACCATCGCCTTGCACATGTACAGAGATGCTGTATGAAATATGTTCCCTCCTCGTGCAGCTCAGGATAAAGTGAAAGAGGTGCCGTCAAACAAGAACAATGTACATCAACCAACAAGCCAGCAGAAGAAATAATGCAAATGTATATTATCACGTATGCTGACGACTGTCCGCTTCTTACCCTGGTGAAGATGCAGCATCCTGGTACATTCAGAGGACACACATGGTAATCCACCGGCACGCTCTCCTCCTGCTCTGCAGCTGCTACCCGCTGATCCCACAGACGATAAAGTTTACATCCACAATGCAGCACTGCCGGCTCTACACTGCTCTCGACTTGACTGCCTCCCCCTCGAGCTCTCTCAGTCCTCCCTTCCTCACTTCCTTCTCCTTTCCCTCGCTGCTTCTGTCCTCTACCCTCCCCTGTCTGTCTCTCTCAATCTAACAACATGCATTGAGACTCGCTGCTTCCTCTCTCCTACGCTACATACACTCTCCCTCTGCTCACACGGTGCTGTGCGCCTCCCCACCCACCCTCCCTGCCTCTAGGCTTTATCTTTCCTCAGAATATTTCTTTCTCGTCCCTGCTTCTATCTCTTCCTCTCTCTCTCTCTTCTTTCTCCACCGGCTCTCTCTCTGATTGCGTCCCTCCTCCTCCTCCTCCTCCGGCTTTCTGCAGGACGTTTAACATGTGTTCAGGGAGACGGCTGCTCCGCTGCCTCACTGAAGGTGGCTCTTTCCTCAGGGGAGGAGAAGCGAGGTTGGGGTGGGGGTTTGCACAGAGGAGGAGGAGTTTTTTTGGGGAGGGCGACAACAGAGAGGGGGGTTTAACTCCAACAAGGGGACGTGAACAGGCAAGAGGCAGCCGGCTTGTGATGATTCACTAACTGGGTTGTTTTAATTCAGAGATAAAGGCAGAAAATAAAGAGTCAACAATAAAGGTCTCAGCGAGATGGAAATAAACTAGATACGATGTGTCGTCCAGCCACGCTTTAAGGCTGAAGTGTGCCCGGACGACGACCCCTGAAGGCAGGACAAGAAGTGACAGAGGTCATGTGAAGAAAAGTTCAGATCCTGCCTAAAAACTCCAGGCAGAGCATCCTATCTCTGCTGGTTTCAGATGCTTTCAGACAATATGACAAGCACTTTGTTTGAACTGTGAGGCCCAGATCTTTGTCGCTCCGTTCATTTTTTAAAACCCCTAAAAAGTGAGCCGACAAAGAAAAGAGAAAAGGTGCTGACAAAAGACAGATAAGGACAACCGAGGAAGAGATCGAAGGACAGAATCTGAAAGCCGGAGGGGTGAAAAAAGGAAGGAAGAGAGAGAGAGAGAGGCGAGGCGGATGAGGGGGCGAGAGAGAGAGAGAGAGAGAGAGAGAGAAGTGCTCGGGTCTGCCTCGGCCGAGTGACGGACCAGGCTCCAGCCCATCTGCCACAATCACAATCAGTCTCAGCTGAATGGCTGTGACAAACTGCAGCCTGGAGCCCACAACCTCAACCAGGCAGGACGCCTGCAAGGGCTGAGGGAGATGAGAAGGGGGGATGAAGAGGCACTGGAAGAGGAGGTGGTGGAGGAAGGGGGGGACAGCCTCTATTGTCTGATCCCCAATAGGACCAGTGCAAGAGGGGGCGTGCACCGGAGGGGTGAAAGGGGGAATTAAAAGGGTCCTGGTGACAGGAGCTCAGTTAAAGAGAGGAAAGAAAGGACGGTGCTGACTTAGAGCCGGGGCCATCACTGCCACTTTGCCCCACATTCACTGTCACTAATGTCCTAAATGAACAATGACACTAACCATGTGAGAAAATTAGTTTGGGAGGAGCGAGAGCGAGGTCGGGGTGTGGGGGCTGGAAAACTTGGTGGAAGGTGGAGCGGAGCCAGAGATAAATATGCGAGGATGAGTTGTCACTCATGCTGGGAAACCTGAAGCGATCATAAAAAAATTGACATGTCCTGTCAAGTTTTTCATTAACAGGCTGTGAAGCTTCCAGGCCACATTCCTCATTTGTCATCATAAAGCTCAGAAAGATTCATGATGCCTGATTATTGCGTATATGCGTATAAATGTCACGCAGAGGGGGTAATTGTGTTTATCATAAGCGCAGCTGTCTCACGAGGAAATCTGAATATAGAGCGAGGGTGATTTGATCATGAAGAGCAGGTGGTCACCAATTAGACACCATTGTCCCAAAAACAAGACAAATGGACGGCTGAGTCAGCAGTAGCATATACATATGCGACGTAATCAAGAAATATTGCAGTACTACTCGCAGTGGGGCAGCATGTTGAGCTGATTTTCCTGCATGACCGGGAGGCAACGTGATCAGAGAAGGTTAGCGGGTCATGGATCATGAGTCCTAAGTTTCTTGCAAGAGAGAGAGTCAATATTGAAATCATAAAGCGATGGCTGCAGTCTGCAGAGTCCGGTATATCGTGTCCAAGCACCCCCCTCTGTCCTGCCCCATGTTCATTTACTACATTATACGTGTCTGTATTTGTAATATTCATACGTGTACACGAGTGTGTGTCGGTCCTGCGCGCCGAGCGATCTGCTGAGCTCATTAAGGCGCTGCTTATTGCTCTGCCAGGGGTGTCAGTGACAGATTCCACTGTTTGGAAACACTCGGCCGCCCACACAGCCAGCCTGGCTCCACCACTGTCACACACACACACTTTAGGTTAGCATTCCTCAGGGAGGAGAGGCGGCGGGGGTGGAGGCGGGATGGAGAGACAGGACGGTGCTGGGACAGTGGCTGCAGGGACGGCTGGGTCGATATGGATTTGTAATGGGGTGCAGGGTGTTTAAGGGGAAGGGCTGCTCGTGGTTGTTTGAGTGTTTGTGCGAGCACCTTCGAGCTGCGGTAAACAGAGATGCTCGTGGTTGTGGTCGTATGTGTTCAGCGGTGGAAGAAGTATTTAGATCCTTTACTGAAGAGAAAGCAGCAATTCAAGAACATAAAACACACAAGTACGAATCCTGTTACTCTGTGTATTTTGGGACACTTATATATGTGTTTTAGTACTTTTGAGCCTTTTCAATTCAAGTTTGTGTCCTGGATTGGCCACTCAAATGTGACAAGTCGGCAATATTCTATAAATTTAATTAAACTGATGAGAAAACTTCTTCATAGCATCATAAAGAGTTTTATTTTGGATGTATTATTCAAACTTCATGGCTCCGTTTTCATCACAGAACTGTCTGAATTATTGATGCATTATTATTATCTCAGAGTTGAATTGAACCATTTTATGTTGTTTGATAGTTTCATCTTTTGCAATTTATCATGTTTTATTAGATTATCATATGTTCTGAATGTAAAATCTTCAACTGAAGCCATCAGATAAATGGAGTGGAGTGAAAATTACATTTTACACCTGAAATGCCCAACCTTTATCTTCATCAGGGTTATG
Organism: Larimichthys crocea; assembly: GCF_000972845.2. Classification (NCBI taxonomy): domain Eukaryota; kingdom Metazoa; phylum Chordata; class Actinopteri; family Sciaenidae; genus Larimichthys; species Larimichthys crocea. The sequence goes on along the minus strand of NC_040029.1, from coordinate 10,379,107 downwards.
GAGCCTATCCCAAATGACTGAGGGTGAGAGGCGGGGTACACCCTGGAGTCGCCAGCAAACAACCATTCACACCTACGAGTAATTTACCAATTAACCTACCAATTAACCAGTGCATGTCATGGACCATGGGAGGAAGCTACAAGCATGCACTATTTTCTGTTGTCATGGTGCCGTGGGATCGGCAGCCAGTTACAGTAGCTCTGAACACTTGATGATACATCAGGTGACCTGTTCAAATAAAGCCACGGCTCCTTTGTTTACACTTGAGAACAGCTGTTAGAGTTAGGCAGTGTTACATACTCTGTGGTACAAACCATACGTACACCTGTTATCATGGGGAATCTCTTCACAATAAGATGGAGGAGGCTACAGAGGGGGGATGGAGAGTGTAGCATCACAGACACCAGCCGGTAACTCTCATTTTAAGTCAGAGTACGTCTAACTCTGTAGTGAATGTACAAACATCCTGTCAATGGGAGGTCCAGGGCTCAGGCCACACTTTGCCTCTGTGACATTAATCCCCTGCAGCTCGATCACAGATGAGTGACCACGAGCGACCAGGCGAAGGCCAGGACGCGTCACTTGAGCTCATTTCACGACCCAGTCCGCCGTCTAGGTGTGTGTTCCCGACACAGACATTAATCACACAAGAATAAAAACTTTGTTTCTTTCCCGTCTCTCAAAGACGATTAGCGTGCATGCGGTGTTTAAGCTTAGACGTGTTTCCGAGAACAGCCATTTAATGTCTGACAAGTGAGGAAGTAAAATCATTTGGAAGCACATCAGAGGTATGACGCACGGTTCAAATCCATCCAGGAGATATTTAGTTGTCAACATGGCTCGACTTCTTTTAGGGAAGACGGGGGTGGGGTGTTTCTGCATCAGGACGAGCAAAGGAAATGCCGCGGCGTAGACAGGCCGCGTGTTTGTTTACCCAACACAAACCCGCTCAGGATCTCCACAGCTCAAACAGCAAACGCCCAGACAGATGCAAATCACATGATGGGTCATGCTGAGCTACAAAGAGCCCCTCTGGAGACTGTGTGTGTGTCATTTAACTTCTGTGTGGCAAGATGAAGTGTGTAATACAATGAAAGCGATAATGCACCTCCGTCATGTTTCATTAAGCAAGGGGATGGGGGCGGAACGACAGTCAGGATGGTGGTGGTCCGGCGAGACAGAATTTTCCTCTTCGTGCAATTCAGGAAAGTCATGGAGACGGGAATGAGTGGGATTAACGCTGATGGAGCTAATCTGTAATTAATCTTCAGCTAAATCTTAAAGAATTACTTAAACATTCCTCGTGTGATTATGGTAAACAAGAGGGGCTATTATACCGTGGATAATTTCTCTATCTCACACTAGGGTACTGTTAAAAATGAACAACAACAAAAGCTTCTTGTTGTGTCGAAAGAGCAGTTCATCCTCCAGTTTAGTGCTGGGACATACAACCAAGCAAAGGCTGAATGTAAAATCTAGTGTACTGACTAAAATTCAACGTGGTAGCAGTTTATCGATGTTTAATAGTAATAGTTAATAAAACCCTCCAGCTTTGTGCTGTAAAGCAACAAAGACCATTTACAGCTCTGGAAAATTGAGTGTACTTCCTAAAAAAACATGTTGACACACACCAAGAGTGTCTGAAATCAGTGTGTACGAGTTTATTCGTGTTAAAATCCAATTCATTTAACATAAATCCTCCTGTTTTGTGTCTCAGAGTCCTGGGAGTCTAAATCTAGCTCCAGAAGTGAGTCAGTCTCCAGAAGTCCCCATGTTTCACAGCAGAAATAAACATGTTTACAGCCTGGTACAAAAAACAGTTTTGGTCTCTGTAGCTAATTTCCCCGTTCATGACAACTGTACTGAGGGTGAATTTATATACAACTCACCTGTTCACATTATATTAAGGCTTAAAGTTATGCAGGATTAAGAGCGTGGACGCTTTGACTGACAGGTGGGTGTCATCACAGGCTTCATTTTTGAGTTATCGCCGGTCGTGTAACACCCGTTTTTATATATCATCACTTCGACACACTCATTGGTCATAACTACTTGTTATGAATTCTCCTCTTCCTGTTTCCTTGTAGAGTTTTTTTGTTCAAAGAGCCTGAGCTGGAGGTAAATAGCGTGGATGCAACCACTGTGACTTCCACCAGCCAAAACCACACGGGATCTATCAACAATCCAAACCACACAGGATCTATCAACAATAAGAAAACCACACAGGATCTGTCGCTCTTCTTATCTCAATGTGGGAGATGTTTTCCAAAGCGCTGTGCTGCACACATATTAGTCAAAATAACTGCACGCTTTCATGAGTACAAAAGGAGTCCGAGCACATTCTCCTGAAGCTGATCTTTTCATTGCACAAAGGAGTGGAACTCTGCTGAAGTTAATAGACCTGAATGTTGTGCGAACCTTCACTTAAAAACGCCAAAGTGACTCAAATCAGATTAAAAGAAAACTGAATATTCTGAACCAGTGCATAATTAAAGTGCTTTTCTCACAGCACAAGACATTCAAATTAGTGCCTGAGAACTCACTTAAACAAACAACAGTGGTAATTAGCCATTATGCAAGACTCTAGCTCTTAAACACAGCTAATTGCCTCCAGGAATGCAGATAATACCCTGCTCAATCCAAATGCCAAGAATACGTGTCACAATTCCAATAAAACACGACGTATCCATGTTGTGAAACCACTACATCCCAGTTGGCCCCAGCAAAAATTGTTTATTACGACACTATATCTGCTGGGAAAGGTTAGATCCATTATGCTAAGTATAGATATTTTGTGCAGCGGACAGCTGCTTAGCTTTTAACCTTGAATGCATCAGGACTGAAACTGAAGGCTCGTGGTGAATGATATGTGGTGAAGAAGACAGTGCGTAGCATAGCACTGCTTAAGCACCTCAGCCCAGTGTGCATGGGAATGCAGCGCCGCCACCACCAGCTACGAAACGACCTTGAGGGAGCATCAATAAAAGGCTTCATTAACCCATTCGATTAACCTCTTCCTCTCATAAGCTCCATAAAACGGCTGCATGTATTTTAGCCGGGGCCTCGATTTTGTACATGAATCAGGGCAGGAGTGTCTGGCGTTTACGGGACTCAGGAGGCATCTTCACTGAGATAAACTAGCAAGCGTTGACTTGCGCCACCTCCTTAGCTAAGTGCTTTGGGAGATCTTGTTTGCGATCACTTTCGGTGGTTTCCGCCTTAGATTGATCAGGGTTATCCTTCAACATGAAGAAACTAGAAACTAGGTCTGTTTACCAAAGTCCATGGACACCTGAATGTAACCGGTGTCTCCAGGTAAGTGGAACCGATAACTAATTTAGTTAATTACGACTTAAAACTGGGCAATATCAGAACTCTAGGTACGACTACGGAGCCTCAAGTGATAAAAGGTCAGCAGAGAACAGAGAAGTTCAAGATATATATATATTGTACAAAATCATAAACAATCATTTACACTGCCTGCCTATCTACGCCGGCTTCCTGAGTGCACAGACGCACGATAATGGGCCCAAAAATAAATAATTTTAAAATTGTCCCTCAGCAGAATTGAAAGAAAATAAAGCTGCTTCCTTGAGTCCATGAAAGTTTGTGATGTGTGTGTGCGTATGTTGAAGTATGTATGTTCTTTTCACTACCCGGGCAGGTTTACGTGTGATCTTATCTGGGATGCGGACGGGTCCAAATGCCACGGCGGGCCACACCAGGCTCTTGGTCCGGTCACTGCGGACTTCAGGTTCAGGTTCAGAAGATCTCTCATCAAAAAAACAATCTATGCATACATACAGAACGCATTAGTCCTATTATGCCTCTTCTGTTTAAACTGATCTCCATCATTCACATGTCACATCAAGTAATAACCACGTGTAAAGGATATGAATGTTGTAATCGTTATGTAAATGAACAGATACACATCACTTCAGATAGGTCATGCCAATGGACAATCAATCAATCAATCAATCAACAGAAATGAGATTATGAAAGTTACATAGATGTTATATTAACTATATTATGTTTTTTAACCTGAAGCCTATTTATGCATCTTAACATTTGAATCATCACATTTTAATATATTCATTCCATTAACAGTTAGATAAACTCTATTTCGCATATTTAAATTAAACATATATTGGGTTAATGAACTGAATCACCATCATCTTACTATATTATATATATATATATATATATATATAATATTATATATATATATATAATATATATATATAATACATATTATCTTACCTATGATAAACAAAAGAGTAAATACTGTTACAGAGGCTAGATTAGCATGCGGCTGCACGTCTTTTATAAACATTTAAACCAGATGAACAACCTGAATCCATGTCAATGTGACACCAAACACTGAACACAGGGTCACAGCTCAGATTGTTTTTATAGGAATTTAAATAACAGTAAAAAACGGTATAATGACGTTAGCACAGTTAGCATGACACTCGCATTAACGTTATCATCCTTGGAGCGCTGCACTCCAGTCACCTGTGTGGGTCACCTGTGTGGGTCACCTGTGTGGGTCACCTGTGTGGGTCACCTGAAGCTTCCAGCAAAGCTTTCATGGATTGATTTATTCGCCTGCTGATGGATCCACTCCTAGCCAGGCCTGGACTTTGTATCTGTGAGTCTTCGCTAAGATAAACTAGCAAATGTTGACTGAGAAAGAGAAACTAGAAACTAGAAAAATTTTCAGAGCACCAATTAAAGCTTTGTCAATCAATTGATTAATCTAAGACGATGACGCCTCCATACACCTTTTCTGCTGTTAGCTAAGTGTTACTACCAGCAGTGATGAATGCTTACTTTCTTGAAAAAGGCTCTAATGTCCATCCTTCATGCGTTCGCGCTCTGCTCTTGCCGCTGTGAGGTTCGGCTCTGTGTACTTCAGAGGTAAACACGCAAGCGGCAGTGAGCAGGGTCGCATGGAAAACATGGACTGGAGTTTCAGTGATGTGGGCGTTCTCTATATGAAAAAGTGGAATGGATTGTATAATGACGCACTGAAGGGGCTCTCTCTACCGTACCCGATGAAATGAGATTTATGATCATATTTAAGTGAATAATGACAGTTTATATGATTATTGGTTTAAACTCATATTCTGGCCACTTTGTATTGCATAAATAGGCATTTTTTTGTGAAAAAAAAATTTAATGAATAAAAATAAGCCCCCCTAAAATAGGCCTAGTGACGCCACTGCTGTTTACCAAATTCCACCAGTGCCTGAAGGTTCCTACAAAGGTTTCATGGATTGATTTATTCCCCTACTGATGGCTCCTTTGAGATATTTTGGATTCTGGACTCCTGGGCCGTAAAGTGACCTCTAATGGAAGGATTAGGCTAAGTCATTCACTTCAGAAGGCACACAAATATACTTTGAGAGTGCATTAGATCTCTTTGGAGCTTAGCATGATCAAATTATTGCATTAGACCGGTCAACTTATCCAATTAAAGTTGTAAAAGGCATGGCTTTTGCCCAAGCGAGACGGGGAGATCCTTGGGGCGTTGGATGGTTTGCGGGAGGCTGAACCCTATCCGCCTCCTCATCGACAGAACAGTCCTCGCCACATACTTCAGCTGAGGATTACAGCCTTTCATCTCGCTCAGACCGCCGGCAGCACACAGGCGTCTTTGAGGCCAGATATGCCTTGTAGTAACATCAGCAAGGTCCAGATTTGTAAAGCTGTTTCCCAGCTTTGTGCTCCTGTGGTCTTTTTCTCTCTTGTGTTTACACTCTTACATGTTTTTGTTTTTTTTCTCTTTTCACTTAACCTTGACGTCCTCGTCGGAGGGCGAGGACATGTTCCTCCATCAGTGTCCCCTTGATTGAAATTTAGTGAACACTCATTCAAAGTGCTTTTAAAGATATTTTTGAAGCCTTAAGCTCTTCCACTCCAGCTGGCATTACTGCCTTTCTCAGCTTTAAAGCTAGAGTGGAGTCAATTTTGGCAATGGACATTCTCACTTCAAGGTATCTGAATGAAAACAGGGACTATGGGTACCCACAAGTCTAACCTTTACCGACATGCCAAGTTTATGCAGTTCAGGCACAATCACCTAGTGTAATTGAATATTTCTGCATATTGAGTATCTTAAGTAGAATTGGAATTGCATAAATTAGATATGACTGGAAAGCTGAGACTCTTGTGGATTCAAGGAGCCCAGTTGTATTCATGTGTGGTGATGTTAGTCCTCAAAAGAGCCATTTCCGCGTAGTATATTATTATATATTATAAACATATATTGATTGATGACGGGTTTTTTGGGCAGTTTCCATAAGAGAAGTGCTCGATGGTTTTGATACCAAATCCAAGCATGAATTTTCTTATGGTGTTCCTCAAACTTTTGTTTTCTGAATGTGGTATTTTGGAGGAATTTGGAACAGTTTGAGTGGTTTAAAACGGTTAGATTCTGCACCAAATCTGTTTGTTTTTGAGACATAAAAGAGCATGAGATCTAAAAAAAAAAAAAACTCCCACTTCATGGCTAGAAAAATGTGCCCTGTTATCTCCCTCGGTCCCGATGAAAAGACAAAAATATGTTTATTATAAAGAGAGAGGGAGAGTTGTTGGCATTTTTATTCACTAGTGGCTTTACAAAACCTACACGAGGTCGAGGAGTTACAGGACAAAACTGGTCAATTTTCTGCCCACAGGCAAATTCACTTACACAAAGAAAGTCCTATTACCTATAATCCCTCAGCTAAACGCACATCTGATCTGACCTCCACTTTCCATCTCCACCATCTTCGAAGCACCGTTGCTCTATGAACATGACAAATAGCTTATTGATCAGCAGATGTCGTCGCTAATGTCCTTTCGGCTTGGGCTGCAGCTGCCTGCTCCACGCAACCTGTCCTAAGCCTCATGGAGCTCCAGCTGAGTCCCCTGCCTCCTCCTCTACACCTCCCCATCTCTTAGCCACTCTGAGCGGGGGCCCCCCTGCCTGCGAGCCACCCTCCTCATCCCTCCTCGTCCTCTAAGGTGTGGAAGGGGTCACAGAGAAACGCCATCTGCTCTAGCAGGCAGAAAACGGCAGGTGAGGCCAGATTCGGGCCGTGAGACCTGATACTGGTCACGCTTAACCCACTGAAACAAGGTCAAAAGAAGATTGAGGGAAACACCAGCTCATCGCAGACGAATCACGAGAAGGGAAATGGTTGGAAGCGCAACTCGAGTGCGAAAAAAAAATCTAATCTACATTGTTTTAATCCACAGGGAAGATTACACAGTCACGGTGCCTTGACACAGCAGCTTGTCAGAAAGAGGTCACGCAAACTCACTCCCCAGCCGTCATGCTTTTTAACACTGCAGAACATCCGTATGTCCCTCCCACACATGTCTGTCACTCAGCACAAGTCTCAAATAAACTCAACTGTCTCTCGCCAGCATTTCAAGGCCGCCACTAATGACAAGGACAAACCATCAAAAAGACATCTGATCATACTTAATGAGATTATGTTGAAAACAAATGATGAATAACTTGAAACCCGCGGGTCAGCGTCCTACTGTACGTTGCATCTAAATGTTGCCAAATTTGGATTTGCTCCATCTGATGTTGACACTGTGCCGCGGAGCTTTTGTTTCCGTCTGTCAAGGACGTGGTCACATTGAATAGATGGAGCAGGAAAGCCCGGCCAGCATCCCACTGGGGTTTTGTGCTCGGTCGAGCAATGATGCTGCGACCGAGTGCGAGAGACGTTTGAGTGTCTTTGTGACAGTGCGCGAGGCTTCAGCATTACTGTATACTACTGTATGCATTCATGTTATTAAACATCTAGACATTTCCTTTATCTTTTCACCTGTAGGCTTCTTCATTGCAAACGTAACAAAGCAAATTATTTTGATTTTTGCAGCATATTTTTTGATCTTGCATGCTCCAAACCGGACTTGTAGGATTGTACACTTGGCCATAGTTCCCAGAGGACAGACACCTCAGACGCTGCTTATCTCCTACCTACAATACCGGCCTTTCATCCTTTCCCAGGAGACTAGATAGAAATCCACACTTGGCCTCATGTGACTCAAACAGCCATCATTCACACCAGAACTCAGATGACTTTAACGACAGCCAACAACAAGAAGGAGCACTAACAAACCAAGTGTATACTAGGCTAAATCAGATCTCCCCACCGGTCAGTCAGAACTGACGAAACCTCTTGGATGAGAGGTGAACTGTCAAGTCCATTTTCCCTACATTTAACCGTTCTTGAAGTTTGGAGAGTGACTTTCAAATACACAGGAGTATTTATTGCTCAAAGGTTAGATATTTTGTGGAGCATTCCCAGAAATTCCCTTTTAAGGACAAAAATACCAACCATAACAAAGAGGAATCATACTTCATGTTCATTTGACAAGATGGTGTAGATATTTGATGTACCTGCATCGTTACTAACTCAAAAAAAGTTTAAAAAGAAGTCATAATTGTCCAATCTGTGTACTTCAGTGTGAAACTACCCTATAATATGGTACAATGAGAGTCATGAATGCAGTGGGTCACTGGGTCATGAAGTAGGGATGCAGGGAACTAGAGGAATGTAAAGGCTTCCCTTTCTCCTCTTGACGGATTGATGGGCCCCATATTCTAATCTATAGCGACGTGAGACGCTGCCTAATAAGGGTAAGGAGGCGCTGTTTTGGACTTGCGGTCTATGTTTTAGCCGAACAAAGGCCTTTGTGAAGTCATTTATCACTGTCGCCGCTCTGTATCAAGCAACAGTGCAAAGAGATGAGTGCAAATCCTGCCTGGTGGTGTTTTGTTTCTAAAAACTGTGCTGAATATGTGGTGGTTTCTTCACAACAAGTAGATGCTAGAAGTTCCTGCACTTGAACCACAAACACTGCACTAACCCACATGTGACGGACTTTTCTGATCCTCAGCTTAAAAGCAAATCCTACTTCAAGTTTGAAGTATGTTTACACCATACAGCTTTTATGGTGACGGAGTACTCTCAGGTCTACGAAGCACATTGAAGGGAGTTCTCCAAAATAAGAGTATTAATTCAATAAAAGGTTGACTCCTGTTGTACGTAGCATAACTCATATCAGTTCAACTGTTGCAAAAGTTAGTTTGTTAGGAGCGTGTTGCTTCAGCATGCTAACGGTAAAGTTAGTGTTAAGCAGGAATGATGTTTAGTGTGTTAGTAAGTACAACGTACAGCTGAGGTTAGTCGTTAGTACTTCAACTTTAAGGTCATATATTGTACAACTTTTAAACTGTTGGTGGCGCTACAGGAAAAGTGAGAGTGCCTCCAAAGTCATCAGGATTCATCCTCTGAACATCATGAATATCTGTACTATACTTCATACGAATCCATCCCTTGCATGAGTAAAATTACACGCCAAACTTTTGCATTTATATCTGTAATATTACCATCGCTCAGAGTCAGTACAAGTTCATGGCGTTAAAACCACCTCTGGTCCAAACACGGGTCAGTCCCTACAAAGAATCTCACTGGCCATTAGGTCACCGAAGATGACTCCTGAGTCTTATAAAGAGGGGTGGGGATGATATAGAGGAGAGGGTCATTCCTTTACACATCACTTCCTTTATTAAGGGGCTGCCCTGGCCTAGTAAAGGGGATGGTCAGTGGTCATCCATCCCCCCCAGCCACCCACCCTGAGACCCCTATCCTCCTGTGTCCAACCCCCAGCCCCTCTCTGCTCACTCAGGGGGAAAATTACTTTGAGCCGGGGGAATACAGCTCCATTGAGATGGAGAGAGGGTTGTACAAAAGAGGGTGAAGTTTAAAAAATTGTCTCTTTTTTCTAAGGGGGCAGTGCATAACTGGAAGGGCTAAGATGATAGGAGCACGGAGGGGACAAGGTCATTAGATTGGCATCTCCATAAGCTCTCCATTCCCATTGTCCGGGGCAAATCCGCTGCAAAGGACCTCCATGAGAAATGCCCCCAGTCAACCCCACACTGGGACCAGAGTCTCCCCTTTGTCTGCCACTTTTTAGTGTGCTTCCAACACAAAAAGCATTTCTTAAGAACAGCGTACAAAGCTTGTCTCACACTCAAAACCAAACAACATTGTTCTGCTGCCTCTGGTTGGGAATGGATTGCAGGCAGCTGCTGATATCCTGAAGCAATAAAACATCTGCCCCAAAAAGTCTTAAGAACCTCTTACCTTCGGACATTTCGGCGCTCTTCCTCAAGCTGTTTGAGAAGCTCGTCGATGCATTTGTTGGCGTCCATGTATTCCTGCAAAGAAGAGAGTCAGTGAACATTCATTGACGAAATACATGCAAGAAGATGCTGTAAAATCATGACCGGACCGCGTATTTCCTGCGATTTGTTATCATAAATGTGTGAAGAACAGCGAAACAGAACAGAAGTACTCTTGAGAAGGTGCGATTAATCAGTTTAGTCTCTCTTCCTTTCGCTCTTCGCTCAGTGTGTAACTCCAGAAGCACCTCTGGGTAACTTCTAACGGCTGGCCCAGAAGCGAGCCCAGCTGTGTAATGTCAGCTGGGAATAGCCCACACTCACAAAACGTGAGCTACTGAGTTACAGCACGGGCGAAATGAGCTAAGGCTAAGAGCAGAATGGAAAAAACAGATGTCAGGATTTCTTGGCTACGGCCTAATGATTTGCCTCTTAGTGGTCCGACTACATAAAGCAGAAAGGGGGGAGTGCAACTGTAAGAAATAGGCCACATAGGCACCAACCATCTGGGTTTTCAGACATTTGAGGTCTACCTACAGTACATAACCGAGCCGGTCGTGACTTGCCGCTGTCAGATCTGTGTAGTCTAGGTTTAAGACTAATTAATTAGACGTAAGCTTGACAGCTCGTGACGCATCTCCTGGGTAAACGGTTATCTCAGTGGGACAGATGCTCTCCATTGATTTCCAGACACTCTGGTCATGTGCTGGCAGAGCGTAATTGAATAATGGGGATTCCCATGAAGAGGTCACTAGGCCAGGAATCTCAGACTCACAAGGAAAAATACTAGCAGTATCTGTGAGAGGTTTATTTTGTGTGCTCTGTTTAGATGATCCATCTCTCTATGTATTTACAGCAACTGGAGCTCCCTTTTTCTGCTTTTTTCTTATATAATCACCTGCACAAGTATGTATTTTTCTTTGCTGCTGTTGTAATCTCTGTAATAAAAGACATAAAAGTAAACTTCAAACTTTTTGGAGGAACCCTGAGGTGACTTTTGGTGCAATAAGTCAAAACATTGCATATTTCTTTGATGAATCTGAATCTGGTGGATAAAAATAACATGTTAGGCTATAATCCAACCAAAAACAGCGACAGAGCCCACAAACGTTTGCCTGGAATACCATCCTGACCTCCCTATGACCCACCTTCCAGGACTAGCCAGACTTTAAGTATTTCTGTTATCACTACATTTGTGGCCTTGAGAGTAAACTCTCATCGAGCCAGATGTTCAGAAGCTGCCGGTCTAAATGCAGTAATGTGAAGTGTTGTTTTGTCTTCTCGCTCCTCCTCGGGTGCCAATCTCCCACTGCTGCTTCTCAAGCAATTATCGCGCTTAATCTAACATCTGAGACCGCCACTCCAAGACACTCCTCACCACCAGCTTTTGCCCCGGTGCCAGCAGAACATGGCAAAAGCCCAGGCGTCCTGTCGAGTCACCAGTCAAGGGCACACTGGGTGACCATTAGGGAAATAGGGCCGATGCCAAAAGCCCGACAACAGATCGATGCTGAACAGCGTGGTGCCACATTTTCCAATTTCGGTCATACTTTGCACCATTTTTCAAAAGGAACCAAACTAAATAGCTCCAGCTCCTGATCTTTTCATCTTGTCGTTCATCAGCGTCATCATTAATTTTGACTTAACTGGTGTGACAAACCTTTCATGTTTGGAAAGCAACCAATTACAGTGAAACAACGGTGCCCCAAAGCCATCTGCTAGTGCCACAGCACCCAGCCAAGAACGCCACTCACACCAAAAAACGCCAAAGCCATTAGCGCTCAGCTAAGTTCCCAAAGTTAAATTTGATGTCGGCTCCAACCAGTGGCCAAAACAATGACGGATGGGCATGTTGTTCTTTTGAGTGGGTGGATGGGGCAAAGCTGGTAGCTGTGATATGTTTTGCAGAAAATGTTTCAGATATCAGAAACTTTGGCATTGTAATATGCAGGAAACCAGCATCATTCATTCTCACTCTGCCATCAGACAAAAAAAACCTGTCTGGGGTAAAACGTCTGTCTCTGAAAGACCATTAGCAACGCGATCCCATAATGACTTCAGCTGCAGCACAAAGGGGAACCTTCTTTGTGAAAGCCCCCATGTCAGGGGAAATATTTACAGGCCACATCAAACGTGAAGTAAAGCTGCCTAAGTCTGTGTTGTCATCGCGTAGACCTTTCCTAATGACAGGGCACTGAAATAATCCTCGGCACACATGGAGGAATGCGGAGAATGCGGCATGCTTGTTGTCATGTGCAATGGGAGGGTATTTAAAGCGGAGATTTAAAGGCATGACTCATGTATGTAATGCCGCGTGTTATATCTTCAGCTGGGCATTATTTCTGACGGTTTTACAGCGTGAGTGAAAGCTGCACCGTTCCCACGAGGACCAGGTACTCACGTGTAGACCTAAAAAAACACTGAATTTACTGACTTGAGACTTTATCGGAGGCATATTTCTCAGGAACAGGGGTTGCTGCAACTGCAGCTCAGCCCGGTATTTCCTCATAGTGGTTAAAACGTCCTATAAGAGCTATAAGCTTATAAGGAGTGCGTAATCACCTCTAACGTACACTAAATCATAAAAACTCTTTCCTGGACAACAAGGAGACATGTACTGAAGGAGAGGAGACCTTCAGGAGACTTTGTGGTTGTGTTAGATGGACTTTTCATCGACTGCTACATGTCATTTTTGTATTAAGGTAACAGATATTTTAGTGTTTATATACAGAGTTTTGCTTCTTGTACTTTGAGGCCATGGTTCTCTGCTCTCTCTGTGTCTTTAAATCCAATAATTCAAACTTTTCAGGCTGCAAAACTATCATACAAGTTCAAATATCAATGCACCAGCTCCCTATAGAGAAATATTTCCAGTTACATGAGAGCAAACACACTTCCTGCCTCTAAAACTGGATATAGAATATTGAAAGCTTTCTTAAGGTTAGCCATAGTCCCTGTTTGGTTGCTGGATATTTCATTAAAAGCCAGTATTGGAGCTTTGAGGGGGCTCAGCTCGGGTTAACCTGGCAGGTAATATGTTTGCTGATGTTCCTGCTCTATGACCGCAGGTTCTCAGCAGTGTTTATCTGGGCCATGTTTACTCGTGTGTGTGAGAGCGTGTGATAAGGAGGTGCTCAGTATCTGCCGAGGGAAACGCCTCCCCGCCTCGCGCGCAGCTTCCAGTCCCCGCCAACTGCTCGTGCACCTTTATGAAATTTTAAAAACACGAGTGCCGTCCCGTCCTTCCTGCTGCTTTTGGCACCAAGCGAGGAGGGAGGAATGGGAAAAAGACTTCTGTTAAAAGGCACACAAACATGCACAAACAGACAGACACACAAACCAGTCTGTTTGAGATTAATGGTCCAGATTTTTCAGTCATAAAACATCAGATGCATTTTTCTTCCTCGTATGAGCCTCGCTCTGCTCTTTCACACATTCTTGAAGATTAACAGGGATGGACTCACATCTTAGACAAGCGTCTGGTTCTTATATAGACCTCTTTGGAGAAAACAAATAAACCTTAAGCTAGATGAAACTCTGCCCTCACTGCTGCAGAGGTCAGGCTGCGTATTCCCTCCAACCACCTCCACCTTGATGTGTCTACAGATCAGAGAGGCTCAGGCTGGCGTTACAGATAAGACACCCTTTTCTCGAGGTCTGCAGCCCCTAAAATGAGCTCTGGGAATAAGACCCCTGCCAAAGACAAGGTCGCAACCTCTCTATCCCTGCACACCGGCCTGATTCACCAACCTATCTCTGCTTACTGACTGATGACATGCCAACGTGGCCTCTGGGACTGCAAAACCAACTGCAGGTTTGACAGAAAACGGAGCTCCCACATGAGCTACCACAAGTCAAAGGTTATGCCAATAGAATACAAGATTTCTTTCAGGGGTGTGTTTTTATGGCACGCATGAGAATGAGTTATGATTTTTAAGGTGTGGGAGATACAGCACATCGGACACGGCTGTTAGTTTTGGCCTCCCGCCAAAGACACGACTGGATTTGCCATCCGATACTCCAGAGTTTATGTGTGCATCGTTAGCAAAGATGTAAACGTAGCAAATTTAATCAGCATCAATGAAAACGCACTCCTGTATTATAATTCAAAATGACTGTGATCCTATCGCAGCGAGGTAATGAACTAATCAGCATGACTAATGCTCCCTGTGTGCAGATTCATACAAACCTACCTCTGCTTGTATCAGCAGGCCTTGGTTAAATTCATTAGTCTTATCAGGATGTTTCTGAGGCTCTGCGCTGATGATGCTTCACTCAGAGGTCGTTACTCACATCCCAATGACCCGCTGTCAAAGCATCAGCTCAGCCATCGAGCCCTCATATCCTCAGACCCTGATAACTCTGCTGATAGCACAAAGGGCTGCGACTCCATGTGAAAGATGCAGAGATCTGTAAAATATGATTTGGTGTCAGGGGTGGATGTGATACAAGGACGACTGTTTCCTGTACTGCAATGATTTGATGGATTCAAAGAGGAAATTGTTGATTGACAGAATAAAGATTTAGACGTGGACGGGCTCTGATATCACAATAAGAGCTTCATGTCAACTCAAGCAACCTATCAATGTCTTATTTAGTGCCAAAAACTGCAGTTCCTCAAACGTCCACTTGAACTGGCTCCAGAAGTGAGTCAGTCTCCATAAGTCCCCATGTCCAAATGTCCAACTTCACAGCAGAAATAAACATGTTTACAGCCTGGTACAAAAAACAGTTTTGGTCTCTGTAGCTAATTTCCCCGTTTATAAATCCCTCATGCATGTTCAGGCTGTTTAAATCCAGTATGGGAATGGCGGACTCCGCCATAAACATTAAAAACTACTAATGTACAATCGCAGAATCAGACCACAGGGGGTTTGATTGTTTGCTGCAGATATCGTGGAAGAGTCTCTGAATCTATCCTCGTATTCAAACAAAGCTCTTCCACCACTCAGTAAATGACTCTGAATCCGAGCTCAGCACTATACTGCTTAATTGTACCTCAAACCTGGAGGACGGGGAAGTCGCACAGTGGCCTTATTGAATCGAGGACATTGGTGTAACAAATGCCTCCAGTGAGCAGGATATTCTTCATCTGCCTACCTGCCCCAAACGGAGGAGTGTCAGGGAATATGGATTACTTGAGATACAAAAGAGAGCTTGTTCATCATCTCGGGTTAGTTTCAGCGGTTCTGGGATATCTGATGTTCTTCCTCCAGCAGCACCTACAGCCCGGCCCAGCCCAAACATCAACACCTCGCCACCGCCAGGAATCCAAATCCCCGCAGATTATCTTTCCAAACATTAAGATACGTCCAACGCTCAAATAACTCCCCCTGTCTGCTGAGGGCTCCTACTCTCGCTCTTTGGGTTTGACAGAGCGGACCATTCATTCATGCCTGTTGGGAACAGTGGCAAAGCTGTTTGTGGTGCAAATCTCACAGGGGAGAGCCGAGGAATGAAATACATCGGACCTGACATCGCTATTCGGCCACTTCCACAGAGCGAGCTGTGTGGAAGAGCGGCTGCAGACTTCTGCGAATTTGTGTGTTTTACTGAACCTTTAAATCAAGACACACCATCCATTTTTATCGCAAGTTTCAAAATAAAAGCACCAGAATGGAGTTAGAGAGGTTGCCATGTCGTCTTTTGTCTCTCGTTTGATTTAAAAGCGAGGTCTGGATGTGTTCATTACTATTTCTCAGCCACACGACTACTTATTTTTCCATTTTTGATACCCTCTCTCTGTTTCCACTCATCAGGGAGGAGCGGTCGAGGAATGTCGCTGCTTTTAGGAATAAAAAAACAAATGTGTCCGTGCTGGTACCGATGTTTTCCAGACAGGATGGGAATCGAGGAAACAGAAAACATACATGAGGGCAGAAGTCTGCCCAGATTTTACAAGCCTGAGGGGGAGTTTTCTGGATTTTATTATCATCTGGGGGCCAATATTCAGCCAGGTGTAGTCGGAGCAGGGAGGGAGAGCGGCGGTGACAGAAATGAAAAGGAAACCTGGATCTGGCAACCCACAGGAGCGAGAGAGAGGATCAGAGCAACAAAGAAAGGCGAGGACATGAAAAACTGGATAGATCCTCAGCCGGTGTTGACAGACAGAAAAACAGAGAGGAAGAAAAGGAAAACCACCCTGCACTGTTTAACCTGCAGATGAAATATTCACCTTTTGATGTATTCTGGGTAAACCAGAGGACGTGATGTCATCTGAAAGAAAGGATTGAAGTGAAAATCTCTTTGTTGTTCTTCTGTTGACTGTTGATTACGTTCTTTAAACAGGATAATCAAGATTTGACTGATCACTGCGATTTACAAAAACATCGACATCATATCCAGTTTCATGTTGAAATGACTCGGCTCATTTTCTCACCACCAAATCTCGTTTTTTTGATCCAGCATCGAGCAGAACCCGATACAGTACCAGATACGTCACTCAAAACAATGTTGTACTGTCGTAGTCAAGACTTTGCAGGACTGAGACCAAGACCAGAGTGTATCAAGACTAAGACAAGACTTCAAGAGTCGCCTCATTAAGCGTCGCCTCGCACTATTTACAAAGTGCTGTGTTCTCTCTCTGTGTTCGCTGTTTTGCAGATGAACTCTTTGTGGTTCAGGAAATCAGGATGATGATGTGTCCTCCCAGACAGTTAACAAATAAATCAGGCAATTAAGTAACATCTCCAAAGTTGTGGTCTCGACCGGTCTTCAAATAAAATCCAAAGTCTTTGTCTTTGTCTGAGACTGAGGAGTTTAGAAAGACTGATCGAGTACTCCAACACTGTCGTCAGTGATGTGAATGATTTAATCCAAACATGAGTGAAAGGGAGACAAAGAGACAAAGAGCATGGGAGACTGAGAGAAACTCTCTGGAAAGTGACAGGGGAAGGGGCAGATCAGAGCCGAGGCCTGATGCTAAACAGATGTTGGTTGGTTCACAGGGGGAAGTCAGGCTTCTGTTTATGCAAGCTTTGACAGACAGGCGCCGCACCTAACCGAGCCACGCTGTACAGCGCTGAAGCTCGAGCAGGAGCGAGGGCCGATCAAGTAGCAGCGACTGTGTTCCTTCACGGGAAATTAGGCACATTACAGATCGAGCAAAAAGCCCTCAAGAGGATCCATTCAGCATTATCTGCACCGTACAGCTCGCCTCTGCAGCTTTCCCATCTCTTCTCATTACAGTTTGACGGTTTGCTTTGTGTCATCACGTTGGACTGTGCTTACTTTACATTAGTAGGTCGTTCCAGCTCATCGTTTTTTCTTTGGCTTGTCAATGGAGGCCAGAGTTCTCCTCGCATGCAGAAATTGATGTTCTCACAAAGAAAAATAAATAAAAGATACCTGAAACGATTCGCAGAGCTTGTTTTATGAGGCAAACTGATGACATCCAAAGAAAAAGAAGAAAAAGAAGTAAGAAAACATTACCTACTCTGCTAGTTCAGCTGCGAGGACAAGAGACGGTAACATCCTAGGTAATGAATCAAGAACCACAAACACAACAAAGTCTATTCAGCAACAATCCCATGACCTCCAAGCACGTGTTTTCACACAGATATTTCTTTCCTGGGACACTTCGTCAGATTCCCTGACATTTCACGTGCAATAGCTTCAGGCCTCAGTTTTATCACAGCTTCTCCTCTGTTTAATCCACAGGCTGATTTATTGACGGGGGTCTGTCTGTGCGCCGAGTCGGCCCTAACCCAGGTGCCGGGCAGATGTCGAAGCGAGCGTGGATGCGAAGCGTTGCATTCCTGCTTGAGAAAGCATTAATGTCAGCTTCTGATTTTCTTGCCTCAGGATGGGGAGTGAAGATGTCAGCTTCTGATTTTCTTGCCTCAGGATGGGGAGTGAAGACTTCCCCCCAGCAGGCATGCAAGGAACCATAACCAGGCAGGTAGATGGTGGGTGGGTGGAGGGTGGTGGAGGGGGGATGGTAATGTTCGTTTGCGCTCCTGTCATCCCCCAAACCCACCTGTGCCACTCAGGCTTATCAGAGCAACATTTCCTATCTAACCTGACAGTGACAGAGAGCCGATCGAGATACAGTGAGGTGATTTCTTATTTTAAACGGGGGGAGGGAGGAATAATAATGAGAAATGTGAAAAGAGATGGGTTGTGGTGACTTTTGACCTCTGCTGCAGGATGATCATTCCCGTGGTCATGAATTATTTCTGTGGCAATCCGACTGTGTTTTTCGCTCGGCGCATCTTTCCAGACAGACTGTGGGGGTGGCTGCAGCCTCGGGATTAACTAAACAGGCTTGTGGCCAAAAGGGTGTCTGTTTGTATCCGAGCGCTAACTACTAAATATTAGCGTGGTGGGATCGGGGGGATGTGAATGAGTAATACAAACACTTCCCTAAACAGATATGTGCCCTTGACCAACACCAGACAACCAATAGAGTGGCTTATTTGACTGTAGTCGCCCTGGCGTGGGTGGTGTAAATCTAGGTAACCCCCACCCTGCAGGCATCGCTGTAAATAAGAATGTCCTCAGTGAACTTGCCTTGTTAAATAATACATGTTAGACAATGCCTCAGTGAAGCCTCAATCTCAAACTGTCTAATCAGAGATATTTTCAGCCGCAGATATGTAGATTTTGGTTTTTGTTCACCAGCACATTGCTAACTGTTGTTTTCGTACTCGGTGGGGCTGAGCGGCTTCATCTGCTGACTTTTTATGTAAAACCAAAACAAAGCTAAAAGACACTAGAGCTCTTTGGAGCTGCAAAGCAAGGTAAGGACGCATTTATTTGCATCTAAACTCTGATACTCTACATGTGTGTTCTGGCTTTGTTTATTTCATGTACCCAGCTTCTAAAATCGAGTCTGACTCGATTGATTATAGCTGCAAAATAGAGACACAAAGAAGTTTAATTTAATTTGTGTTTGACACTTTGAGATAGAGTAAGCGAGCGCCATGAGCCTCAATAAAGTCCATAAGTTTTTCCTGATTGTTTCACAGCGGCTACGTTCAACACAAACAGATGCATCGCCGCACAGGCCTGTGGCAATTAATCACAGCACCTGATCCTGCCTGAATGTGGCCTAATACTGTAGGTTTAAGTCCTTTGACCCATGACGCACACAGAACTCTGTGTACCATGATTACACTTGTTTTCCTCGCTCTGCAAGCCTTTAAACCGAACAAATGTCATTTACGCTGTTTGACGCCACAGCTTACGTTCAAGAAGATACAAACAGCGACACATTTCACTCATCTTAACATCACACTGTCGACCCGTGTGCTAGCATTAACACCAGAGCTGCAGGATTTACAAATGTCACCACACTTTGCTCTGCAAATCTGCTTATAGCAGATCCCAGGAAGTGCAGTGCAGCCGCTCCATCAAGTGATCTGAATGAGGATGAGAGTCCAATCATTCAACAGCATAAAATATTTAAATTGACCATCATCAGATCTTTACTGCTGCCTATTTCAGGGAGCTTTTACAGTCAGAGCTCAGCCAGGTTGGGAAGGAATTTCAATATGAGTCTGAGGCCAACCACACACTGTATTTACACAGTTAATGGCACTAAATCCTCCTTATCATCTCAAGTGGAGTCTTTATTTTTAGCAGCCATATTTGTTTTATTTCTTCCAGATGGGAGCTGCTGAAGAATTTGACATCAGCGCTGTTTCCCCTTAAGCCTCTCAGACGAGGTGACATCAGTAGACTCGAATACTCGCTTGTCACGGGATTGAAACGCGTCGGATTCCTCCTGTGTGAAGAACTCCCCCGGAAATATGAAGCCCGTGTCAAAGGTCTGTCTGATAAATAAATTAAATTTCCAGTGTTATTATAACTGGGAGTCCTAACAGGAACCTGACATCAAATATTTGTTCGTGAGCTTCACATCCTGAGGCGTTTGAGATATTTTAGGATCAGAATGTGATATTTCCGCCACTGTGGGAAAATGTCGCAGTGCAAGGACTTGAATTTCCTTCTCTTAGGCCAGCTATTTGCTCTTACAATAACAACACTGTTCCATCATTACTATTTGTTTACTCAGCTAACCCTCTTTATCTGGGGCAGCCAACGCTCCCTCGTCTAAAAGCCCTTTCTCCAAACGGGCTGATTGAAGTGAGGTAGCGGCTTCATTCTGAGGGTTACAATAGCTCGCCCGTCAGATGCCCTCCACCTCTGAAAGCATGAGCCGTGGCATTATATAGAGGACATGCTCGAGTGTTCTGCATTGTTCCTCTTGTAGGTCAGAAGCTGGAGTGACCATGTTAGTTGCAGTATTTGTGGAGGTGGACAGAAAAGACATCCACTTCAAAAAATATGACTGATTTATATCTTCAGGTTAGTTTGTGTGTATTTTTCTGGACTAGAAATCTAAAATTAAAGAAAAATTTGACATTTTATTCAATATTTCTTAAAGCATGGGCAGAGAGTTAGATGAGAAGCTGACAAAATCCACCGCAGAAGCTCGCTAATGAACCGGATATATCTTGTTTGTTTAATTCATTTTCATTTTTGCACATCTGTCTTCTGCATGAATTAAACCAACAATAAATAATCAGGCTAATTAATGTTAATTAGTGAGCTTTACAGGGTGACGTCACCCACAAGTTTCCGAAGAGGCATTTTGTCGCTCACTGTGGATGTGGTGCCATGTTGTGCTAAGCTCGATAACTAACTAACCCCGGGCTGTCTCCAAATATTTAACAGACACGTACGTGAGTTGGTATCGATCTTCTCATCTAACTCTCAGAATAATGAATCAGAAATATAAATGTCCAAGAATTACTTTAGAATCATTTAATCAATGAAAAGTTAGTTACGGCTTCTCAAACGTGAGAATGTGTCACTTTTCCTCATTTTGGTCAGACAAAAGCAGCCATTTAAAGATGTAACCTTGTCCTCTGGGAACTTTATACACCAAATAATCTTCTTAATGAAAGAAATAACAGATTAACCCATTATGGCCATAACAGTAGGCTGCAGCTCGAGATAAGTCAACACAGAGTGAAGCTCCAGTTACCTGTGAGTTGCGTCTATCTGTCACCGTGGTTTTATGAGGCAACAAATTGCTATTTTCTGCATTGTTGTGTTGTTGTGTGTCAGAAGTTGATACCTGATCACACTATTAGTGCAACGAGGCCTGAAAAGAACTCGCTAAATCCGTCTGAATGGGAGCCTGAAGAGCTTTCACCGCTGCCTCATTTCAGCATCCTCTCAGCTGCACATAAGAGGTCCATTTACAGTGAAACGTATCCCGAGACCAAATGCTTTCCATGTACACAGATAGACCCCATGCTGGAATCGAGCCATGCAAGCAGTAGGGGAAGTGGGTCAGGGGAAAAAAGGCTTAATAATGCACTAATTCAGCTGGTTCTTGAGTCTCACAGCCCCCTCCTCGATGCTCAGGCAGAAATGTGACAGAGGAAGGGCGGGGAAGACGGCCAGGAAATGCCTCCAAAATAAAGCTTGTTTGTAGCTGAATGAATTGGGGGCTGGGCTGTAGCGTAATATTTAACAAAGAATAAATATAGATTGCTTTGTTGGGCTGTTAGCACATCCGAACAATTTCCTGCAAAATGATGATAATCCCATGAAATTAATGTAATGAAATAATCATAGGAATCTTGTTTGCTCTGCATAATTTCCTGCGAGGAAATCACTTGCTCCCCCAGCTGTTGCACCAGATGGATGCTGGGCCTTGGCTCGATAGCCCGTCGGCTGCCACGGGTCCCCACAATAGCCCCCTTGGTGACCACTGTGACCACACACAAAGGCAGTCGTTGACCGCTGACACCGCAGACAATCAGCCCTGAGGGTCAAACGGTCCAGAGCGAAGCATCCCTCATTCAATCCTCACCTCACCTGAGGCTCAGCACGCCTCATAAAACCTCAATCACTGCTCTGATGTCTGGCCGAGGGGGGCGAGGATCCCGGAAAATCATTGAGCGCCACAAGAGCATCACCATAAAGTTGAGTTATGGACTCATGAAAGGCTTACAGATCATATTATCTCTTTAGAAAGTGACGGAGACTCAATAATTTGAACGGCTCCAGCTAGGCGGATGACTCAGGCAGACAAATGTTGCTACATGCAGATGATATTGATTCTTTTCATGGATCTTTTGTAAGAATAGCCCGCCTTTAATGACAAAGAGCCGGGCATCCAAATTACTTCATCTCAAGAATCAATGACTGACATTAGAAATGAACTGCCACACACTGGAAATATACATTAAGTCGTGTAAACATTAAGTTTCGAATCCTACTTTACTTGAGCCTCTTTGGATGGGAGGTGGAAAATCTTCACGGTTCTTAAACCAACCCTACTCAAAGAGACAACTTCAGTGCTTCAAGAGATCCAGATTCAGATCTAGAAGTTGCACCCTTGTTGGCTGGACGAGGATGAAAGGACTTGGACTGGATCTCCAGAAATAACCGGCCATCTTCCAGCCACTGACTCTTTATAACGGTGCAGCTGCTGCATGAATTTCCTTCTAATCACAGTAATGGCTTTGCCCTGCACCTCTATATTGATGCTTGGCATTTGAGATATGATGAGTGCCTTAAAGCCCTGAGATAACTACACTGTAGTCGCAGGCAGGGTCTACCTATCGGCCCTGACAGCAGCCGACTCCTCAAACGGTGGGAGTGGCATGAAGGTCACTGCCTCCTGACCACGAGGTGGATGTGCTGAGCTGGACTGCCCTCGACTCCCTCTTCCCCTCTCGCTGGGCCTTTTCGCATTGCGGATACCAGGCTAGCATCAGCCGCAAACGCTTCTGACAGAGCACATTAGCCACGTCAGACAAAATCAGGTTCCCTGCAGACAACACCTTATTATAATGCAACACACCGCAGCGCTTTTTGAGGCAAGGCAGATCTCTCTGCTTTTGTTGCATCCGCTCTGTCGCTGTGTTTGCATATGAGCGAGTTCCAGTGCAGGATATTGTGGAGAAACATTGCAGGGAATGGCTCATACAATGAAAATAACCACCGGCTGTTTTCTTTAAAACATGTCAGACAGAATTAAAAGCATATTCTCACGACGAGGAGCAACACAGGCCGGTTATCAGAGCAGAGGCTAAGACAGAAACTCAACACGAGTTCAAGCACTTATAAAAATAGATTAATCCACCACAACTCGCATCAAATGGGTCGAATCTGTCTGAAGTGCTTTCAGGGAGATAATAGGAACGCAGTCACGGCACAGTAACGAACTTCCACATGAGGCTGCAGGCTTTTCCCTCAGGGCTCCCACCCTGCGACACATCACACAGCCGGGCAGGTGATCTTTTGTTTGGGATCGAGATGCACGCAAAAAAAAAAAAAAAGCAAACAGTTAGTTTAAAACAAAAAAAGAAAGAAAGAAATGAAAGACAACTGTGCTGCAGGCTTTTCCCCAGTGTATAGACAATATACAGGAGCCCTATTGTGTTGTGTCTAGCTCTGCTGCTGAGAGCTGACAGGCCTCTTGAATGCTGCAGAGCTGTCTGTACTCAGAGGCTGTCATCTATAGAAAAGCACAGGGGGGACCAGAGGACGGCCGGTCAGGGCCGGGACACGGCAGGGGTGCGACCAGCTGGAGCACCTGGCGTCCAGAGAAAAGATAGTATCTAGTCCTCGGCAAGAACACAAGCTACACTGTAAGATAACATAAAAAAAAGTCAAAAGACTGTGAACGTTCAGTTTTACAGATAATTACTGTTTTTACAGATGTTCACCAAATTATCACGATCAAACACCTTCAAACCAGCACGCATGCGAGATGCCCGCTCACTCCGCTCACTCCTCACACCATTAAGTACTGTATATGTATTTAGTTATGCATGGACAAGCAGTGATAGTGTACATGCATTCACTGCATGTCAAACTCATTAAAATCACACGTTTTTAATCCTTTAACCGTTTTATTTAAACTCTACACTCCTAAAGATAACTTCTGGAGGCGGGTTTAACCACCCAGTCTGCTGTCAGAGGGATTAGGTTTTAATTTACGACACATGATTTCACATATCAGACTGTGATTTATTTGTTGGAAACAGCTGAATATTGTGACGTGTGAACATACAAGTCAAAACAGATCGTTTGGGGCGGCGTTTAAATCAGTTGGTAGAGCAGCCGCCCCATGTGTGAAGGCTCAGTCCTTTCTGCAGAAGCCCAGGGTTCGAATCCGACCTGTGGCTCCTTTCCACATGTCATTCCCCGTCTCTCTCTCTCTCCACATTCCTGTCACTCTTCAGCTGTCTCTATCAAATAAAGCTTGAAAAGGCCAAAAAAAACAGATCATTCACCTGCAGGTCATTAAATCCCAAAAAATCGACCTTGACGATTATAATTGCAGCCATTCGTAGCTCGTTATATCAGTCAGCAGTATTTGTCGCCCGTTTCCTGTTAGGGCAGCTTCATTCTGATTAGTGGAAAACCAACACTCAACAAAACCGACACCTCGCTCTCTGCTGAGCAGCACAACCTGCCCAGAAACCATTGTAGCGCAGAATGAGTAACAACATGACCTCAATATTTCTGAAGTGTGTGTTTTTGTGTCTGTTTCGGGTGGTGGTGCTGCTGACTGTGGTGTTGGTAGGAGGATAATCCATGCAAAGCTCTGAATCTGAATTTCGGCTGCTGAAAGCCAATAAGGCGGTATCAAAATGAGGGCACAGTTAATTAATCATCTCGGCTTCCTTTTCATGGCCCTCCCATGACTGTCCCGGGGGCTTGTGGGAGTGTGTGTTTTGTATTTAGTGTGTGTGTGTGAGGCAGGGAAGCAGGAGGGTGGTGCAGGTTGCAGCTGGGGGATATTAGCATAAAGTAATGTGAGCCAGCAGACTGCTGAGCTCCTGTAAGCTCAGTGCAAACCTCTTAGGAGAAAACAGGAAACTACTGACACCTGCTTTATTCACTGACCACTGAGCAAAGACTGACACTGTGTTAGCCGCTGATGCTGCACTCACTAAACAAAAACTATCCTTTTTATAATACGAGTCATTAAAAATCACATACTTTAGTGCTGAGACAGAATGTTCAAGGTAAATGTGGGGCAACGAGATCCGTGTTATCCAGAAGTTAAGGCCTGGTGGGATCGTTAACAAGGTCAAGGTCTTGGTTCGTTAGTGCTCCGCTGGTTCATATGTGAACGACACATGGGTCAAAATTAAGACCCAGGAAGTCCAAACATTCACAGAACACATCGACTCAGAGGAACATCAAGTTCACATGAGGGGACGCTGTGAACAACAGCTTGTCTTTCTTTGACTATGAGGTAACAAAGACTGGAGCCTCCATAATGGGAAACACACAGACCAGTATCCACTCTTCAACTCTCACCTCAAGAACACGAACCAGACTGTAAAATAAAAAATGAGAAAAACGATCAAGAGACTGTATTCTACAGATTTTCCCTGAACCATTATGATAAACACCTTTAATAAAGTGACAGTAAGGACAGAGTCACTCATACAGACTGGCATTACACCCATCAGGGTTCAATATATATATATAATTTATATAATTCAATATAATAATATATAATATATCTAACTCGAGGACACTCTGACTGTACTGAGGGAGGAGAGTATCAAACCATCTGTGAGAGCAAACAGACATTTCAACACATTCCAACTTAAAGACAACAGACACTCTTTCAGTGACAACAAGTTCAATACAACAAAGTCCAGTTGCTCCAGATTGATGACCTGGACAGCTGAGAACGTTCACAGACTCCGCTGAAGGAAGCTCTGACATGAGATTATATACAGTAAGCATTTTAATTCATACTGTTACACAAACAAGTAAACATCAATCACGCTGTGACTCTGGGTGCCACTGCTAATTATGCCAATTAAACTTCACAAAGACAAAGCAAAATGTTTTTCTAAAGATTTGAAACTTTTTGTTTTGTTTGTTTGTTTATTTGTTTTCCAAGATCCGTCTGCGCCACCATCCATAATTACATTTAATGTGCTGCAGCTGTGTGGAGCTCATCTCTTGTTTGGGAGCGATGCAATGAGACACGACGATGCAAACAAAAAAAACAAGTGTGTCGACTCAGTTCACTGTAAGCGAGGTTATAATATTTATTGCAACAGTGCTCTAAACCTGGATTTCTTTGGGGGGCCTTCTGCAGTCTGCTTAGTAGTTAGTTTAAACTGTGATTTGTCAGTCCATATTATGAACAGCTGATATCCTCTGATTCATTTCCAACAGTACAATCTCCATAACTATAAGTTTTGAGAAGACTTTTGCTTTCAGACATGTCTGTTTCTTTTTAAACGTGCAGAGGTGGGTTCTAATTTTCTAAATTTCTTTTTTACCAATAACTGCTCTTCTTATTTAACTGTTGCTCACAGGGATCTTTATCCATTTCTGCCTTTAACTGTCAGTATGGTTGAAGCATTGTACATCATCTTGTAAAGAGACGTTCTAAAAGCTCTCAGACATCTGACTTTACCCAATCAAGCTTTTGTTTCAGCCGACCCCGAACGTTTCAACGGTTGGCTAAGTAACTGGGATCTAAGAACCCCTAACGAATGTTCTTTGTGGTGGGCATCAGGTCAATCTTTTTGCACAAAAAATCCTGCAACTCCTCTGTCCTTTGGCCTAAAGCAAATGTTCATGTTTATGTGAAACCTTTCACATTTTAGTCTTTTGTATATATTTTATATAAAACACACACAATTAAGACTCATTAACCAAAAACAAAACCCTTATGAGGAACAGAAACAACATATCTTCTCCCCTTACTGACATAAAATGTGTTTGTTGCAAGTCCTGCCATTTTCTAACAGAAGATCTGTTGTAAATCAGTGGAAACCCCAAACAGACTGCGTGCATGGTGTTTGAAATAAAGGCCTCAGTGTCACGTCTCTCCCACGTGTGTCAGGTGAGCAGCAAACTGACATTTCAGACACTCATGAATCACCGTCACTTGGCGTCATCGCTGCCAGGTGTGCTGTCGCACTGAATCTGACTCACAGCGTTTTGGAAAGAAGATACTGTCGGTTCACCTGTTTGCTCACCGAAATACATTTTAATCACTGTAATCGTGCCTCCAGTCCGTACTGGCTCAACCAAACACTGTCCCATTGTCATGTTTTTGTTTCAAACTGAAGTTTCCCTGGAAGAGTCGCAAGATGACCACAGCCTGTGTCAGGTGCTAGCATGTTGAGTCGGGTGTAGCGGGACTCGGAGGCAATGTGATCAGAGAAGTTCAGCCGGTCCCTGATCATGCCACCCAGGTAGGGCCGAGACATCTTGAGTCAGTGTAGATGTTGATCTCATTGGTAGGTTTGGCTGGGAGGAGCAGCTGTTCAGTTTTTGAGGGGTTCAGCTGGAGGTGGAAATGACAGAAAATATGTGAATCTATCCTTTAATTTGGGGTGAATTACGTGTCACAAGCAAGTTTCTGCAAGCTGATATTAAAATGAATGGAAACCCTGAAGGAACTTAGATTATACTTCTGATTATGGATTTATTATCTAATGGGTTAGAGCGTTCAAAACACCCGTTCGTGCCTCTTAAAAACGGATCTGCTTCTGCATTCCATCTACTGTTTTTTACTGTTGCCACAGGCAGGCTGATAAGACTTTTATTTTGGCAGCATGAGCTCTGCTGGCTGGTGAATGATAAAGAAAAGGCACTTCTGGACTAAACAGACCTTAAAAGTGACGTTAACAGCGAAGGACTGGCCCTGACAAAGCTTTAAGTAGATAGAATATGACGGACAGTGCAGAATGTCAGCCGCCATGCCAACATTCATGCGTTAAAGCCAAAAAAGAAAAAGAGTCTTTCAGGCTGGAAAAAGGCTCAGTGGGTCAGTGTGTGAGTGGAGCTTTGGGGTTGTTGGGGGGGATTTTCTAAACGGAGCACAGGGAGCGATCTGGGCACGAGGAGCAGCGAGAGAGTGAAATAAGATGGAAAAATGCAATCATGCATCCCGGGCCTCTCCAGCGCCTCGTCGTGCACCCCCTCCTTCTCCTCCACGAGCCATTAGTCACTATCCAGCTCCTGTTAATGTAATTAGATAAAGGATATATGGAGCCTCGGAGCTCGGCGGAGACATTTGTCTGCATAATTGCGTCCATGCGGTGGCAGAGGCTAAGAACCCCTGGATTTCCACAAAACACCTCTGGCTCAATAACTCAGAAGAAATGGAGGAACGAGGAGGGGAAAGAAGGACAGAGATACTTTTTGAGACAGCTTTTGAGCCTCCCAGAAGAACACAAATCACTTTTTTCAAGCCAAATCCAGGAAGACAAAGGATCGCACATCCCTTCTTCCAAAAAGTAGAAACCAAAACAAACAGGAAAAGGTGATATGTTTAGACCTGGCTGTCGTTCTCAAGTCAAAAGTCACGATCCATCTCAAACACTTGGTGTGCAGATGGCAGGCAGGTCCCCCGATTCAGACCTTCTGGAGATGTATCGGAAAACAAGCTTGCATGTAATTAGTGGCAGTCGCAGCTTGTCGGCTAGTGACCTACATATGGAGCGAGATAGCTACACCCTAGATGTACCACACAGCAAGGACTCTGTTAGCCATACACTTCGACACACCATGCAGGCACCAAATAATGATCTTTACTCTACTTTTTAATTCACAGATTCATCATTTAGTTGATGAAATGCAGCAGTTTGGTCCAAACAACAGCCAAAAGGCAAAAGATATTAAACAATATATCAAATAAAAACACCAAATACAAGATAAACTTTTCCTTCACAAGCCGGCGTCCAGGCACCTCCGACCCTGGGCCACGAGCGATGTAGGTGGTTACGGATTTGGGCGCACTGGAGGGCAGCCTGATTATCACCCAGTCAGACCTACTTCCCTCTCCAGGCAGCCTGCCTCCTGCCCCAGATACATCCTCGGAAAAGGGATGTTGGGACATATGGATGGAGACTCACCACCAGCAGCTCCAGCAGGGGAACGTTTCGGATCCTCCCGTACGCTGATGTGATGCTGTGGTCCGAGAACTGGCTCATCCTCAGCCGTCCTCTCCTTCCGCTCTGTTCCCCACTTCTGCCCTCGCTTGCCTTTGCTGAGTCTCAGCTGCTTTCTGCCACTGTGCGTATGTGTGCGTTTGCATTCGATGTGTGTGTGTGTTGGACTGATGATGCAGCAGGCAGTCGTGCAGCCTCGCCAGCGAAAAAAGCCTCGTCTGAATTCTCATCTCTCCTCAGCGAAGGCCACATCAGCTCTAGTCAATATTTAACCAGCGAGTCAGTTCAGATTAAATCACCTGGGCACGACCAGCTGTGTTTTGCTGCCCATGAGAGTGTGTGAGCGTGTGATTTTATGTGTTTATGTGTAAAGCGGCGACTGCCTGATATTTGTGCATGCGTGTAAAGACATAAAACATTAACACATGTCAGCAGAGGGGTCTAATTCAGACTCCAAAGTTGGCTGTTTCTTCTCTTTCTGCGACTCAACACTGGCCGCTTCACTAATACTGCTGCCGCTCGGGGAGATCTGAGGACGTAAACGAGAGACTTGGCAGCAGAAAGTGAGAGAAAATGTGTTTGTGTGTTCATGGCAGAGCGACAGGACTATCAAACAGCCAATGAAAGGGCTCCTTGACATTTGCCTCAGGAGGATTTTTCCCTGTCTCACTGCGAGCTCAGCGCCTCTGTTTGACATCAAATATGCTGCATGACTCGCAAGCTCTGGCAGGAAAAGAGTGTCTCCATCCAACTACTCTGTCGATACGCCTTTCACTGGAAAGACGCTTTGATGGAGGGTGTAAAGTGGGAAGCCGGAGGTTTTATCCAATGACTTACAATAAACAAGCTAGTACAGGCTGAGTGTGTCACCTGATGACAAGCTTCTGGAGCTTTTTCTGACCCCACAGCTCCGACGTTCAGAGCTTCTCCTTCTTTCTCGTAATGAAACTGCTACTTGTAACAACTAGAAGTGCATGAACACTTTAAACTCCTTGTGGCTTTGACTTTGAGAACATTCATTGTCAGCAACGAACCTTAAAACAGAATCGTGACTTTCCAGTGGTCTGAAGAAAAACGGAAATCTGAACATTTACTTCCACTGAGGAAGGTCATGTGATATGATCGAAAGCTCCAGAACAAAATGGACCTCACGGTTAGAAATTCTTAACTGCCGTCAACAATGAACCCTGAAGCTCATTGAAGCCAACATGGACGTCGAGTCAAGACCAACAAAAGCAGAGACCAAGTCTCGACCTAGACCAGAGTGTATCAAGACCAAGACAAGACCAAGACTTTGAGGGGTTGAGGGGAGTATAACCCTTCCATCAGTTGAGGAAGATCATGTAATATGATCAAAGGTTCATGACCTTTTGGTGATTTGACTTTTCTGTGCTCTTACCACCTCCTCTAACCAGCTTCCCAAACCCCAAAGAATGAACTTTGAACCTCAGATTGCAGGTTTAGTTTCATTCATGGTGGTCTGGCCAAGTCGGCTGCACAATAGATAATAACAGTTCTCCCCTTCAGGTCGGAAAATGTGGAAGCTGTTCTGGAGACATTGTCATGTTTGCTTCCTTTTATGTCTAATGCGTCGTCTTTTAGAGGATCTGTGAGTCACATCACTATCTAAGGGTTTGCTAATCAGACTAGTGGTTCTTGAGTGGTTTGTCCCCAAACTTCACCCTTGAAATCTTTGATTTTCAATGTCTTGTCTTTCAATGGACACCTGTAAAAACACTGTATATCAAAAGGTTTTTGATCATTGTTGTCTGGTTAAGTCAAACTATTTGAGTCATAGTCCAATAAACAGTAATCTTGTTCTATTAATGACTCAAAAGGGTGGAGATGCGTCTTTCTGGTTTATTAACGCCCATATCCATTAAATGTTTCCATGCCCCTTGGAGCTTCTCCCAAAAATGGGTGAATTGGAATATCCAACCTTGTAGTATCATCAGGAACACTGTCCAAATATCCCCTAAAATATCCAGCAAAATCAAGTTTCTAAGTGGGTGTTAAAGTTGTTTGTTTGAGCGGGAGTGACTCACTTTATCAGCATGTCTGCTGGTTGTTCCAGTTCCCATCAGGCCAAGGAGTTTCATTGGAGGATTTTCAGACTTAACACTAAGTCTTGCACCAGATACTGATCATTGTGAGATCAGTTCGGCCTCAAAAGTCTTGTGTGACCATCGAAGGCCCAACAGAGTTTAAGGCCACAATTTGAGCATCTCGAATCATCGGTGCAGCAAACCTCAAATATGAATATTCGCCTCTATGACCTACATCCACTCTGTTTTCTCTTGCAGAGAATCGAGCCCACAACCTGCGGCGATCGCTGTGATTGATGGGAGTTGAGTGACAGATGGTGCTCCTGCTCAGACGGAGATTACAAACTCATCACTCAACAGGCGCCCAGGCAAGCCTCGCTCAGGAATTTATGACATCAGGCACAGTAGCTTGGTCAGGTTGTTTGTAACAGACTTGAGGTGATGCAGGTGTAAAATCGGCCTTGAACGCATTCCTGTCAGTGACTAATGGTTTTCCATCGAAGCACCAGTTACACTGGCACCATGAAGCCTTCATACAAGCAAACTTTCAATACTTGTTTGAAGAAGCTAAACCAGTGACTATGCAGAAGACATAATGAACATTTTATCAGTGAAATGAGCGACTATGTCTGTATAATAAAGAAATGCATCCGACTTAAGGATGCTTCATTTGTCAGTGAGAAGACACTAATAACCTTCTAATCATTCGGGACTGGGATGGAAAGAAAATTGAATCTGGGCTCGAGTGAGTGACTATTTTGGTAATGCATCTTTAGCAAATGAGACAGTCCATTTGTCAAAGCTTCAATTAGATTAATGATGAAATAATATCAATATAATATAACAAATTATGGGCAATTATTGTGGTTTGGAATAAAACTACACAGAGACAGAAATGACTAAATAATTCACATCATTTGTCAAATTCTGTGCAAATTACAAGGAAGTCAAATTCCTGAGGAGTTGCGTCAAAGTAAGCAAGTATGCACTGAGCAAAAATGAAAGCAGGTTTCGATCCACCAAACCATTTAAATTTAACCTCTAGCCCTTTAAAAACAAAGAGGTCACCAGGTGCCAGGAAGCACCACCCCCCTACGTGAACACCTGGTAGGAACTTACCACACAAGCTCGACCAGTGCAGCATAAATTTCCCTGGAAGGCATTTATTCTGAACACGTGCAGCATTCAACCTCCCATACAGACATGCGGAAATGCTCATATGTTGCCATCAGTCAATCTGTATCAAGGCAAACAAGCAAGGCCTTGAGCACTTATGTGCAGCCATATATCAAGTCTTAGTTTTAAAGTGGTTTCTGTATGTATTTACTCAGCGGTCGAAGCTAATGTGGAAACATGTAAATATTTCTGGGCGGGAAGAGATTCTAGGATCGTCATGGCACTTCCCAGACCACTAACCGACACAAAGCCCGACGCAAGGGCTGAATTTGGGGTCCGATTTTAACATTAAGGACCTAAAGACCACATTTTTTTCATTGGAACATTGTTTTTCAGACTTGAGTTAAAAAGCAAAAACTCTCATATCTTCCTGTATCAAAACATTAATGAAAAAAATAGAGGAAAAATGCTAAATTTGGAGGATGTTGTGGGTGGAAAGATGAAGGCAACAAGCCTTAAAAACTGCTATGTGATGTTTATGGTCAAAATAAGCTCATAAAAGTGTCATACGGTGTGTTCAGGTACCATACTCAATATGTGTGTCTCTCTGTTTTGAGCCTAAAATGTCTAAAACTGAAGACAGCAGAAACACATCTTGGATCGCAGTCATGCACGTGAGGAAAACTGTAATATCAGGCGATAATTGTCTGTGGTTTTGTTACTACAAGCGTCCCCCTTTCATGTGATCCACTGTTTTGCCTAACAGCTCAACAATCAGACTGTGTGTCCCTGCTTTAAAAACCCCTCAAAGATGGGTAAACCCAACAAAAAGCCTGGCTCCCCCCTCCATATTTTTAGCTCTGGTCTGAGAAAACCCAGCATGAAAGAGCTCTCTCAGATCCCAGCTGAGGGTTTGGCTCAGCGCCTGATGAGGAGGATGTGATCACAGGGCGGCCTCTGTGCAGAAGAATAGACAGGACACGCTTACCACCAACGCACCACCGCACCGCCTTCACCACCTTCTGCCTCTCACACCCACACCCAGCCTGCCAGAAGGCCGTAGAGGGAGCCCGTCCCGCCCCAGTTGCGGAGGTGAGGAGGTGGGCTTCACAGTGCTGACAGATGCAGCCCCTCCTCAGCCTCTGCCTCTCGCCTGTACACTGGGGTCTTAATCTGCACGTCCAATCCTGTTAGCCGCCCTCTGCCAGTTCAAACTCAAACCTGCGGTGCCAACGTTGGACCCAAAGACGGTGCATCATCTGCATACGATAAAACAAACATCCCTCGAGATGGAGGAGCTTCCACGCCAGGTGGACGGGGTTAACACCCCGGGATAAGCTCTGTGTTTGGATCATGTTTCAAGTTTCTCTGCTGAGACAGGCCCTCGATTTCAACACAGTGAACTAGAGGAATAACACATCTGTCAACACAAAAATCACACATACACTGCATGCTAACTGTCCGCGTGTTAATAAAAGATATGTGCTGTAATATGTAGGATTACTTGTTGATGAGAAACAAGGTTTAAACCTCTTAAACAGCTTTTAGAAAGCCAAAAAACATATTTACAGACACGTCTGACTCAGAGTCAGTTCACTTTAATGATTTCAAACATGACCTAAACCATTTTTATTTGGTGGTATTGTAAAAGTCAAACTTCCACATGCTGGGAGAGGCTGGCGGAGCCTTCTGAACGAGCCAACGGTGCCACATGATTTGTTCATTTCCACTTTTTTGTTGTGCCGTTTCAATAATTTATTGCCTTTGGGGGATGTTAATTGCATTTTCTGTCGCCGGCTGCTGGTTAGTGTGGTAACAACACGCTTTGTGACTCGCCAGTGTCTACGACAGTATAAAGAACGGACTGCATGTCCGTGACGTCATCCACAAGTTTCATATTTTTGCTCCCTTTAAGGACGTTTGATTTAACGGAGACAAAGGCGAATGTGAACATCAGATCTAATCAAGCTCAACAGCAACACATTTAACTGGGTGAGTCTTTTATCTTGACAAACCTCCACTTGAACATTCTTGAGGACGCGGAGTGGTTTGATGCAGTGTGGAGATAACAGCACAGCACACAGAGCGAGGACTGTCTTCTCTTTGTGCCTCTGAAAAGGCCCCTCTGTTCACGGCACCGGGCTTCTTTTTGAGGGGGAAACCACAAGAGTGAATAGAGATTGGTGCGAAAGCGCTAATGTTTGGAGAGCGACGCATGTGACTGCGACCACACACGGGACCCGGTATCAACTTTGATCTCCATGGCGGGCAAAGGGCACAAAGGACGGTCTGACTGAACGAGGGAAAATGGACGTCCAATTATAAGAGAGTTGGCACAAAACCTCCTCAATCAGTTTGGAACTCATCCAAAAGCTTCTTCTTTTATTTACCGACTGATTATAAATGTGTCTTTGATTGAGCGGCCAGTGGAGATAACATTGTGTCAACATCAACCAATGTTCAGCAGGCCGATGAAGTGAAGTTCATGCATTTAGCATGAATCACCGCTGAGGCGTGTAACGCACACGCAACTTGTGACATGGGTCAGAGATTTCAGCTCACATTAGCCCACATCAGGCAGGGAATATGGTTCACATGCTGAGCTGTGAATAAGCAGGTCAGCTGGCATCCAGAGCAGGAAAAGTGAAGATCTTTGTTGGTTTACTCACCTGAAATAAACCTCAAAACTCCGGACGACTCTACTTCACTCCAAGTGTTGTGATCGAGGAGACGACAGAGGCATTTAGCTCCACATGTGATGCCGAGATCCATAAAATATGATATAATTGCCCCAATAAAAACACATGCTAGGTATTCGCAGGGGACTGCCAAAGCTCATTACTTGGAGGCTGGAAAAACAGATGAGTGGCTCGCATCAAAACAGCCTGAACAATTATTAAACCAATTTAACAAGCGGATGGAGGCCGCTTAGTCTTATCCACAGCAGCGTGTGGTTGGCTACAAGGAGGGGAGACTGGAGTCTGGAGGGAGAAGCCAACGTTGTAATCGCTCCTCTGTGGGCTTGTGAGAAGACGAGATGTTTCCCATGAGACAAGAGGAGGAAAAAAACTCTCAAAGTGTCCCAGAGATTGCTGGGTTCCCACAAGCCCGCCGTGGGCCCCTGTGGCTACCCACGCTGCGAGCTCAGGTATGAACGGTATGCCACCTGCACACCGAGGGAACTGACAGAGGCTCATTTCAGGCAGAGGCTCTGCTGAGAAACTTGATTTGTACACTTGAGATGAAGTGTGAGACAGAGGAAGAGGGAGGTGATGTAAATCTTTTTACGTGACTGGCTTCAACCCCAAATTGTCCAATCAGCCTCAAGCCTCAGAACCGCACCAGTTCCTCAGGAATCGAGCTGACACACCGAGCAGCACCCAGCTCGGCATCTATGGCGTGAGAACCGGGGGCCCCACACTGAGGCCGGCATTGTCGGTGGATTTCTACTGTATAATTACGCTCAATTAGTTTGAACTGCTCAGTAATAATATCAAAACTCTCGATGTGGGAGCCAATCAGATTAGAGTGAGGACTTCTTCCCATACAGCTCTGGAGTCTCCTCCCCTGCTTAGTTTTATGTATCAACCAGGGCTGACGAAGAAAGGAGAAACTTATTTGTCCGTTTTTGGTGCTTGTTTCTCGCCGGTGGCACACAGGACATCAAGACAAGTTGCAGCCTGATATAAGAGCACGTAAAAATGACTTTATACGAGGAGGAGGAGGAGCGGGTTTGACAAAAGCCAGGGGGATTTAGCTAAAACCCAAATACTTTGGAGATAAACAGGAAAGCACTACCACATGCTGTTTATTCAATACAACTCACAACTATGCAGCGAGCGTTTAATCAGTAATGTGGAGAACTTGAATATTAACCCTCCCCTGCAGAGTGTTTTCAATTTGGCCTTTTGTTATCAATTATCTCGGAGCATGATTGCACCGCTGCACACGTTATAAATGCTGGCAGGGAAGAAAAGGGTGTGGAAGAGAAAATAAGGACATGCTTTCACTAATTTAGGCTTCCTCGGCTTGATGAGTTTCACTTCACTGTTTGAGGAAATGCATCCACAAGGCTCTTTTGTTTGACAGGAATGAGACATCTAGCAGACAAAGATGAAGAGAGGGGTGTTTTGGGGCATCCAGTGTGGTCTGAGTTTGTGACAGGACACTCATCACGTCCACTCCAACCAGCAATCACAAAGTCTGCAGTGTCAAAGCACCCTCAGGTGATTACACATCACTTCAGACGTGCTGTTTATCCAGTTTAACCGGACCTTTCATCTCTGATTGGGCCAAACTTAACTTTCCAAAAACCACAATCTGACCCCAGGGCCACATTCACATAGGTGTGAAAATGGGCCGAGTTCCAAACCGCTCTGCAACTGCAGCACCACACCAACCACTTCTGTGTTGACTGTGACAGAGGCGTGGTGGCTTCACCAAAAGACATGACCTGATTAGATCTGAAGCAACAGGAAGGACGGATATGCACAGAGTGATAAACCTCCACATTAAAATGACCAAAGGCAGTTTAAAGAGTGGACAGTCTGTGACGTCCCCCACAGGTTTCTGAAGAACCACTGGAAAGCTCAGTGTGGGGGCCATGTTAGCAGGAACTGCAGTTTCTCCTCAATCCTGATAATTTATCAACGTTAACCTCCATATAAACTGTGAATTAAACCCCTGTGAAAGCTACACTGTATAGGACAGACCCCTGGCAGAGCTTCTGCCATGACCTACTTAAAGCTGGCTGGCAGCAGCTCACAGATCGTCCACAGCCATCGGGCTCACTGTGCATGACGAAGAGAGTCTCATCCGCAGGCGGGCATCGAATGATAAAAATAAATAGAGCCACAGAATCAACCCAGCAACACGGCTTCGGTTATGTAATGCAAACGGTGCCCCAGTTAGTCACTAACAGAGCGCTGCTGCATCCACTGTTACTCTGGGCCATCCCAGATTAGATGGTGCAACTAGACCTACATCCTGTGACAGCACTGTATAGAAACACATCAATAAGACGCTGATAGCACTGCAGAGACATGAAGTCCCAGCCCAGAAAAATTCCCTTAAACCTAGCCTGCGTACATTGAGGAAACATATGCTGGCTCGATGTATTATGCATGTGTGAGGTGGCGGTCCTGACTGACATTCAAGCCCTATGTTCACCAAATTACCCATAGACGATTGATAGGAGCTTTGTATGAAGCTAGGCCATGTAATCCATCCAAGGAAGAACAGACATCAATATTTTACCTGCTCCTCGGCTGACATATGGTATTTTGTCTCCATGTCTGTCCGCTAGTGTGAGCTGAAAATCTGTCTGGGGGTGTCCCCGGTGGAAAATCATCATCCTAACAGGCCGTGAAACACTTCACCTAAAATGTGTGAAAGCGACAAAACAAGGCCGACCATTTTGTGGTAATCCTCCACGAAAAAAAAAGGGTGACAACCTCGTGACAGAGCTGAGTATAGCATCTGTCAGAACGCCGTCATCTGCGCGGGTCATGCACAACATTACGCAGATGTTCCTCTGTGTTATGTAAATTCAAACTGGACTGAACCGGCTCACAGGTGACACGGAGGGTCTGACGGCATGTCCGAAACGGCCTCTCGTGTTTTCTCAGAAGCCTGAAAAAATAAATGTATCGGAGGCTCATATCCTAGGAAAAGGAGTGTTTATCTGTGCCAGGAGCATAGGGGCCACGAGGGCCCAGAGATATCATGCCGCCCATCAGCACTGGAAGGAAGAGCCACAGCTCAGAGTCTGGAGGGAGAAGCTCCTGTTCTAGTCAGTGTTTGAAACCCAACCGGAAGCGTCCAGAAGTATATAAAGCAACATCATCTATTCAATCAAACAGGGTGATAAACTACTGCTGCACCAACCAAAAGCCACTTTTCATGGTCGCCCATGCCACTGAATCAAATCTGCACACTGCCACCAGATCTATGTTGGACCTTTACCGAAATGCTCCGGGCTTCCTCGTGTCCCACTATTAAAACAACCCGTATGCTCCTGCTGCCCTCGAGTGAGAGTAAATCAGCTGGGGTGGAAAGAGGAAGACGACAAAGACAAAGAGACAGATTTCAAAGAGGAAGTGAGCGAGAGAAAGTCAAACGAGTGCACAAGGAATGGAAAAAAGCATGCATGGATAGCCGAGCGCGTTGAATCGTAAACCCATATCACAAATATGACCTACTTTCAGCCGCACGCCGAGTCAGGCCGCCGCGTATCCAATTAAAACAATTAAAGCTGCAGTAAATCTCCTATCAACCAACAGCTATTAATGATAGTGATATGATACCTCTTTATGAATCACCCAGGCGGCAGATAAGAAACAGAATAAACCACATCACACAGTGATCATCCACTGTGTCAGCGAGTTACACATTCACAAAGCTCAAACAGTGTGGATGAATTATAAATTAAGCAGACTGCAGCAGCAGGAGATGATTCGAGTGTGACGCTCTCATGTCGCAGTTTGAAATGACCGACAGACTTCGATGTTTGTCTCAAAAATCAAAGAAGAAAAAAAATCAACATCAAGATTTTTTCTATGCTGGTAGATCATTTTTTTATGTTCTGCAGACTGAAGACATTTTGGGACGACTTTTTATGATTCAGTGTATTGGTTTTTCTATGTTAAGTCAATCTAGCCAGTATGGTATGACTGGACAACTGAATATATGTTCACCATGTTCACTAATGTATCGCCTGCTTCCTGATGCCTGAAAGAGCGTGCCTGTTGATATTGGAATAAGATGCATTTAACACAAATAAAGGGCCAAACAGACACAGGCAGTGTTTTCATTTAAGTGCTGAGGCTTCTTCCATGTCAGCAGTGGGTTAGGAAGGTCAGCACCAAGTCATAAAGTCAACCAGGTCAAGTCAATAAAGTATGTTGACGTCGTTCAGTTTCATTAAAACCTCATGGTCATCAATAAACTCCACCATAAACAACAAAATGAGCCCAGAAGTCAGCTTTAACTGTATTATTACTTAATGGTTTTACAGTGTTTAAAGGTGGATTCCCTTTGAAGAAATGCGCTTTTATAATTAGTTACACTGAGCGTGTGTGTGTGTGTGTGTGTGTGTGTGTGTGTGTGTGTGTGGTGGTTCGAGCTTCTTCACTGCCGTGCAGACACAACACAGCAGCCGCTATATGGCCGCACTTGACATTCCAAAGAGGCACTTGCAAGCAGATTCACCTTCAGTTAACCCTGAGCCAAAACAAGTTTCCACTCCTGTGATTCGCAAAGAAAGGGCCCCGGCATAAGAGATAAGCCTGCCAATCAAGCTCCGGGGGCCCACGGAGCGTTTCACAAACAGTCACAGGAGGCTGTTTTTTTCCCCCCTCGCTGCTGCTTTGACACGTGGATGTGTGTGTTGAATCTCAGGGTGTCCGATTGAAACGCCAGTTTTTAACATGAAGACAGAGGATCTGAACACAGGAAGTGAATCATTTGTCATTCCCAGCAGATGGAATAAACAAAACACAGAGTGCAGATAGCCTGAGCTGCTTTAGCCACTTTGTTTAAAGAGCTCCACCTGCAGAAACTCAAGACATGCTTCAAAACAAACCAAAGACTATAACTTCAGATACCTGATTGGTGCCAAAGTTACAAGAAACTTATTTCCAAATATTTCCTTTTGGGAAAAAAACTCAAAATAAAGACAAAGTGACCAATCCAGACGGCCGTGTGTTGAGGATTGACTTACCGGTATGCTGCTGTCAAGAGACAATCTCTTTAAGTGCTCCCTCCTCTCCAGGTGTCTGTTCATTGCCCTTCTGCCTTCCGGCGATTCACACACCTGGGAAGCCCTGCAGGGTGGGGAAAAAGGGGGAGGAGTGGAGGGAGGGAGAGGGAGAAAGTCAACAGAGAGCACTTCATGTCCGGTAGGTCACGTTTTCCACTGTCGGAAGGGCTTTCACCTTTTACAGGAGATCAGAGTCCAGCTGCAGAGGCAGACGTGGTTACAGCAGCGTTTCTTTCAGTTTCTATTGCAGCGCCTGAGCGGAAGTGTTGACCGCTCCTTAGCCTGACAGGACTCTGGTTCTAGATCTTCCCGCTTGCTCTCGGCGTCACCCGGGCATCCCACCCTCCAACCCTGATGCTTCACTCCCTTTGTTTTTCTAGGCCTCTCCAAACAGAGCTGGGAACCAGTCCGACCTGGCCTGGCTGAGGCCGCAGCAGAAGATAAACACTTCACTTCACGCATACTACTCCTTTACAAAGAGCCCCGGGCTTTAGACTCACTGTTGTGGCGCAAAGAGTAAGCACACTACTTCCTCGTTGGTGAAGACAGGGGTCAAAGGTTGGCAGATGGACGCCTCGGGGTCAGAGACCGTTCTGTGCAACATAACTTGATGTACTGTGTGCATGTATGCGTGGATTAACCCCTGGATGTAACTAAGAGATAACACTTTCACACCCATGGTAAAGCACAGCATATGAATCAAGCTAATTATGGGAAGATGTCATAAGTTTATTTAGAGAAAATATGACCGGGTGGTACCTAATGCACAAGAACCAGAACAAACTGGACCCAGAGACTGCTGTACAAAAATATACATTTTATTGACAATAGGTTTTATACGATACAGGGCTCCAGAGGGAGTAAATATATAATACATAAATCAAATCAAGCATTAAATAATTAAAGAGAACAAACATGGAACTAGACTGCACGACAAAGTGTGGAGTCAAACACATTTTTGAAACTATGACCAGCATCACTACACACAAACCAGTTGGAAGTCAAAAGTATTCTACTCAAGTTGCCTGTTCACAGCAAGCTAAGGTGACTCAAGCCACACAATAAAGCACACATGCAAAATGGCTGCACTCCCACCCAACCCCCTTTAAGGTGGCAGAAACATTAATACACCAAAAAAAAAACTTTACAAGAAATGTGTAATGTCAGAGTAAATCAGGTACCTTTCTAAACTGGAACATAACCCTTCTTCTAGTTGAAGACATGCAGATGACTGCAGTTCACATTTAGAAACATTTTGTGTTTAAGGGACTAAAACTAGTTTAAAATATCTCTTGTGTTAACCTGTTTCTTGGTTGATGTGTTTCAACAATCGTCCTGTAGTTTCAATATTAAAATCATGCTTTCAAACATTTAAAAATGGAGCCTACCAAACAAACAACAGCTGCTCTGCCAGGTGTGTCTCAGTGCAGGAAGAAGAGCCCAGGTAAGCTTCTTTATAGACTCTGCCCCTTTGCCTGCTCTTAGGGCTGGACTTCCTGTTACCCTCCCCCGCCCACCCTCTGATTAAAGGATCAAGAAAGCAGATAATCGTAAAAGGGGATTGTTGCCATATTCTGGGGATATCGCTCATTATTTTGAATTTCTGTCAAGTATTATTGTAGATTTATTTTATTTAAGTAGGGGTCAGAAACATACATTCACTGCCGTCGACTGTGTGTGCTCTAAGGTCCAGTGTGTAAGATTAAAGAGACTATATTATGCAGAATTATATTTTCATGAGCGTTTACCTTAAAGTAAAAGTCTCTGTGTTTTAGTTCTGTTAGAATGAAACTTTTATACCGCCATGTTTCTACGGAGGCCCAGAATGAACAAATCAAACACTGGCTACAAACAGGGAGTTTCACTTTTTTCAGCAAACATCCTAAAATCCTCTCATGACGCCTCTTCAACACCAACTTTTCAGCTCACTTGTGTTTACGGCTCACAAACCTACTTATGCAACCAAACAGCGTCCCAAAGCTGCTCCTGCGTCCGCTGCAGGCTGTATTTGTTACACCCCGTCTGAAGCTTCAGCAGCGTGACTGTGCTTGTCAAACATCCGCGCACATCAACATGACACGTTACATCCACCGCCAATCTGGTGAGTCCAAACTTATTGACAGGAAGCCGCAAACTTTCAGACTGCATGCACGATCAGACGTCCTCATCCAGAACTGATTGTATATGTCTGTCTTCATCTGCCCCATTTCTGAATACCCTTGGGTCAGCCTATCTATAGAGCAGGAAGTTTCCCAATCAGTGAACAGGATGTGAATGCAATGTCTTTAATGACACAGAAACATCAGACTCCCGCCTCTCTCTCTCTCCCGTCTGGCTTTGTAATGACTAATTGTGCAAGTGTATTGCATCAGATGATATACTCTGCTCTATGTTTAGATTGCATTTCATTTTGGTCCCTTTCCGCTGGAGATTAGGAGAGGAAGTAAAGCCCCACGGCTTTCCTCGGATACAGAGATAGTGGGGAGTTTATAGGAAATTGAGAGTAAATGATTAAAATGGATTATAGCAGTGTCTGATTGAGCCAAGCAGACTTAGAAAACACTGACACCATTTTCCTCAGGGTATAGAAAGTGCGAGGGATGAGGTAGTGGGTGGATCGGAAGTGATAAAGATTAAGCAAACACATTAAAAGGCAGATATCAGGGGGCATTCAGATAAAGGTCAGCCGATAAAAACATGAGAAATCTGCTGCCACTGACAGTTAAACAAACCAAATCTGTGTTTGTACTAAAGATACTATGATGTGACTACAGCAAAATATTAAAGAAATGTTCTCAAGAAAATAAACTCTGCATGTTCTTCATATCTTCACTGAAAAACGATGAAAGTTCTCGCTCA
Source organism: Larimichthys crocea (assembly GCF_000972845.2). Classification (NCBI taxonomy): domain Eukaryota; kingdom Metazoa; phylum Chordata; class Actinopteri; family Sciaenidae; genus Larimichthys; species Larimichthys crocea. Next base: position 10,336,219 of record NC_040029.1, on the reverse strand, counting down.
GTGAAAAATCTGCACGTCTTCATGAGATATCTGATTCATGTCTAATACTGAAACTACGGGACCATGTCTTGGATTGATTGTTTAAATACATCAGCCACGAAACAGGTACACACAAGAGATATGTTAAAATAGTTTTTAGTCCCTTAAACAAAAAGTTATTTCTGAATGTAGACTGTAGTCATGTTTACAGCCTGGTACAAAAAACAGTTTTGGTCTCTGTAGCTAATTTCCCCGTTCATGACAACTGTACTGAGGGTGAATTTATATACAACTCACCTGTTCACATTATATTAAGGCTTAAAGTTATGCAGGATTAAGAACATGTCTTTGCTTTGGTTTGACTGGGCTGCAAAGAGCACGTGTTGATGCCTCAGTATTTTTCTGAGGAACTTGAGACGTTTATTCCTCGGCCATCAAATATGATTTACAGAACTGGTGATCAGCATCTCATCCGTTAAGTATTCACCGAGGCAGAACCGACGTTCATGGAAGCATGGACTTCTAACCGGCTGTCGAAAGCTGACGTCTGTAAAAAAAGAAGCGCCATGGCCAATTTTCCCCAGCCGACAAACTTGTTGACTGTCCACACGTTGTTCATATCAGTCACGTTTCTTGGTTTGGCCGTGACAAAAGCTATTTTAAACATGCAGCGCTTTAACAAGAACTGGTTTGGTGACTAACTAGTGATTCAAAGATTAAAGTTAAAGAGTTTTTTAAACGCTCCTTTGTCAACGTTTATGACGACCCAAGCGCCTCTCTGCAACCGCAACCCATTCAGGACTGTCCTCCCTCCCTCAAGTCTCTGTGATTTACACCAAAAGCAATTACTGATATGTTGAAGTGGTTCGGTGTTGACCTACGCAGAGCGACACGCGTCGACGCCTGTACTCCACACACACACACACACACACACACACACACACTCACGGCCCCCAGCCGGCCATCATCCAGCCAGTCGGCAAGCCCAGCCAGTGGGGTGGAAAGGATATAATCAAAGGAGGCCAGGAGGACGCTGACATCTGGGAGTCTTTGTGCTGTAGGCCTAATTAGATGCCAGGGTGAGGAAGGGAGGAGGTGCGGTGGGATAGTGTCTGTCCATGTGTGTGTGAGCTTGTTTGAGGTGGGGATGGACGGAGGAGGAGGAGGAGGGTGGAGGCTCTCTTTTTTAACATCTGCTCCAGAAACAAGGGAGGACCCAGCTGAGGTCGCAGACAGCTCCAAACTACAACAGGGATAATGTGAGGGGATAACAGCTTAATGATAACACTTACAGCCCATTGAGAGATCGCTGCACCGAAAACAGACTTGTGGATAAATGGTGATAATAAGCCCAGATTGGCCATGAATATGGATTGTCATGGCTCAGATTTGATACTGTTCCTTTGTAAGCTGAGGAGAATTAGGCAGCTGTGCACTTCAAGTGCAATCAGCGGCCTTTAGCTGCCGCAATAATCTTATACATACATACAGTAAAGGTCCAGCCTCTGGCTTTTGACTCTGAAGTGTTCCCACAACTGACAATAGCGCCCTTTGTACCCATACAGTCAGGCATTCACCCACACATATTCTCATTTCACGCTGTGCAAAGAGTAAGAAATCTTTGTCGTGATAAGCTCAAATAGATATTGAGTGGGAGAAGTGTGCCGCTTGAACTTTATCCCTTTTCTCATGAAACAAGCCCTTTCATTGAGGAATAATTACAGAGGAATTCACAATAAAAGAATGCGTTCACTTCAAACATCACTTATTGACTCAGTCATGGGTTATACATTAAACTATACGATGAAGCGTGGCCATCTGGAGAGGTTAGAGCTAAAGATTTGAGAGAAGGGTGCATGCAAATCTTGTGAAAGCCCAGACTTGTGATCAATACCAGCCCTAAAAAGAGAGCAGGAAGTGCCAGGGCCTGAAAATGGATGGTGCAGAGGATTGGATGTTGATTAGTGCACCCCCCTTTTGCCCCAGGAACCAATTCATTAAGTCTCCATGCCTTGAATAAGGAGGGGGGGTGTAGAAACAGGGTCATCCCCCACGGTACAGAGCCCAGATCTCTCTTCTGAATGATGAGGAGAAGAATGAATGACCGGGAAGATTATACGTTTGAGTCTCGCTTTTAATACCCTGGAAGTGGGAGGGGATGCTGGAGGGAGGAGGAGGAGGAGAGGAGGATGGGGGTGCTATTACTTTCCATTCATTGAGGAGAAAATTGAAGCATGCATGTGTCTGATGTGGGGTTTAATGTGCACACACAGAGAAGAGAGGTCCATCTGTATTCGAGCAGCACAGATGGTCTCGGATGTTTTGAGTCCCCTCTGCTGGCCGGCCTGTCCGGTCCTGCCTCTGCATGTGTCCTGGTACAGTTGGCACGACCAACTGTGGCCGCCTGGCACCGCCTAACGTGGAATTACTGCGTCTGAACAATAAGCCGTGTTTTACACTGCTGTGTTGTTGTTTTTACTGTCAGCAAACCAATCATTAAGCTCAATGTTTCCACACTGGAAAAAAAAAGGTTTCTTTTTTCAGTAAAAAACTGGCAGCTGTTTTGCAATTAAATATTACAGTGTTAGCTAGCAGCTGTGGCTGACAGATTTTCACCCTAAAACAAGTTTTTTTCCATCAGAAGAAACCCTGTTTTTCCATAAAAAATGATATGAAAATATAGTATAAATGCCATATAAAATAAAGGTTTTCCCATTAAATATGACAATGTTTTACTGTGAAATGTCAAAAAACTAGCAGCTGCTATACTATAATAAATACGGTATAGCTTTTTTTAATATTACGGTAAAAGGATTTTAGGTGTCAGCATATAAATACAAGTTTTGTCCATCAAAAGAAACCATATAAATGTTTAATTATTAAAGGTTTTGGCATTAACATTTAATTAATCTAATATAAAATATGACTTTATTCTGTATAAATCCCCTTAAGATGCCACATAAATAAAGATTTTGCCATGAAATGTGACTGTGTGTGCTCATCAGTGTTTAAACCAGGCTGGTAATGACAACAAGGTTATATTGTAAGTATTTATAACATGGGTGTGAAAATGAGAGGCTAACCGTCAAGGCTAATAGGTCAATTTAACAGTCTCATTAAAATGAATGTTGATGCTGCAAGTCAGGGAGTATCCATATCAACAGTTTACTGACTTATGTAACTGTGATTATGTTCTCGCGGAGAGATTTAATCAAGACAAGGCCAAACACGCACACATCTTATCAGTTTTACGATCGCACTGCATGAGCTCGTGTCTGTCAGGTATTTGATCAGATTATTAGGGGAAGTATGGACATGTAACACCCACATTATGATCCTCAGGTAAGCATAGAAGCTCTGCACACGTGTTTGATTGTCTTTAGTTTACAATGAAAACCCAAGCACGGCCTAAACATTGCTGAATAAACAACCTTCGAACACAATGTGAGTCAGTGCAGCTGTGCGTGTGAACCATTGACAGTATAGAGAATGAAGAATAAAAACTGGTAGAGACGTGGATCATTGGTGGACCTGAAGTGGGCTCAATGAGCCATCTGTAACCTGTCAATCAAAGCGTCCACGCTCTTAATCCTGCATAACTTTAAGCCTTAATATAACCTGAACAGGTGAGTTGTATATAAATTCACCCTCAGTACAGTTGTCATGAACGGGGAAATTAGCTACAGAGACCAAAACTGTTTTTTGTACCAGGCTGTAAACATGTTTATTTCTGCTGTGAAACATGGGGACTTATGGAGACTGACTCACTTCTGGAGCCAGCCTCAGGTGGACGTTAGAGGAACTGCAGTTTGTGAAAAAACAAAGTTTATCATCACATTAAGCAAATTCTTGATTTTTAGAAGCTTAAAGTAGCTAATTTGCATTAAAAAATCTTATTGTCCATCAGGGCTGCAATCCTTCAAAGTCAGGGACGACGTGAGCCAGGGAGTTGAGTTTGCTCATTATGCTTTTACAGTCACAAATCTGTGAGACATGCTGGAGGAGCGTGAGGCATTTGTAAATCATCTGGTGTGTGTTTGCAATAAGCGGACAGATATGTGGCACCTTCTGCATTTTTAATCGCCTGTGTTTATATTCATCACCAGACGCTCCAGATCTGTCTGTCTTCAGCGTCGTCTCCACATTGACATTTCTTTTTTTTTTTTTGCTTCTTCTCATGCTGTCTTTGAAGAGTGTATTATCAATATTTGACTTGGCCTACTTGTTCAATAAAGGCTTGTCAAACACGACTTACACTCCATCCAATCAGCACTAAGAAGACTGCGCAAACACCTAAATTACTTCCGAACCAAAATCATGTCAAACAAGATAAACGGAAGCAATCTGCTAAGGAGAAAACGTGTTTCTCAGACACTTTTAATGATAAAGATTCAGCCAGAGCTTGTCTGGGCAGCTTTAAATCTTGTTTAGTCAGCAGTACTTAGCAGGCGGTTTAATGTGGGGGTTGGCTGAGGCGTTGGAGGTCTGGTGGAACAATGAATACAATGTCGTCATCCTGTTCATGAGGGGAGTCCCTGCAATTCCCTGCGCTTATCCCACCAGATGCGTAGGATGCTTTAATATACATCCTGGAAAAAAACTGCACTTCCTGTCAAGGGACCCCTCCACTGCCTCAGCCGACAGCATGACTCTCGGCTGAACTCTCTCATGATAGCAGTTCAGGTAGAAAAATATACTGTGAAGGCCCAGGGGTGATGCAAGCAAGCCAAGAGAGGGCAGAGGAATTTTTCCTACCGTTATCAAAATACACAACACAGTGCCCACCCCTCTCTCACTTTGGTATGTAAGCATCATGTGGTAAAAAAACCCAACGCACACATTTCATCAGCAGGCAGCTGACAAGCTTGAGAAACAACAGTGTGTTTATCGCTCTGAATGTGTTCCTGTGTGCTTTCTCTCACAGAAATGTTCCATAGATATCAGCTTCCAGTTAACTGTTAAGAGCATTTTAAAAACACAGAGCTGTGTGTCATCTGTCTGCATTAAAAGTCGACAAGTAAGAGTGATTGCAACCATTAAAGAGGTTTTTAATCTAGAAATCATCCTATGAATCATATAAGCGGCAACCTGGCTTGAAGTGAAGCCAACAAGTGCCAAAAACTGCAGTTCCTCTAACGTCCACCTGAGGCTGGCTCCAGAAGTGAGTCAGTCTCCATAAGTCCCCATGTTTCACAGCAGAAATAAACATGTTTACAGCCTGGTACAAAAAACAGTTTTGGTCTCTGTAGCTAATTTCCCCGTTCATGACAACTGTACTGAGGGTGAATTTATATACAACTCACCTGTTCACATTATATTAAGGCTTAAAGTTACTGATAAGTATTTGCATTATGTATGGTGTAAACACATGATTGGTTAACCTAGCTATGATTTTAGAGTTTTTCTGCAACTAGTTAGGGTTATCTTTCAGGGTTACAGAGAACATTGCACATCTTTCTATAGGTCGGAAACCAGGGCTAAAGTTGATACGTAAAATATATAAAGTCATGCTGATAATGTTGGTCAATATGTGTTGCTTGCCTGGTTAAAAATGTCAAGAAAAATTCAACTTATGCAACGTTAAACTGTCAAATACTTTGCAGAAGTGCTAAATGACTTTCCACGTTGCACAAATTTGCATTTGTTTCTGATCATGCTGTGCACAGACTTTTCACAGACTATCAATAAAGATCAGGCAGTTCAGCATACAAACAGTCCAAACTTACTCTGCACCGGCCGGATCCTCTCCACTCAACAGATCTGAAGCCGGCTCTGTAGTTCCCAGACTCTCAGAGGTGTTTTGGTTAGGAAGACAACCTGATGATGTGGAATTTCCTTTGATGGCAGCTGAAAACATGCTGTCGTAAATTCCCCTGGAAGTGTTGCAGAGCGTGGAGTGGCGTGGAGGTGGTGGGGGGGTAAAGCCACACACAAACACACTCTTAAACACACTATCTGTGCTGCCAGTGCTGGAAGTCTGCAGCAACACCCAGTAAGACTTGTAAATAGAAGGGAGGGAGGTCGGTGGAGGGAGTTAAAGGGAGGCGGAGAGGGGCGGGAGGATAAGGAGAGTGAGGAGAAGTTCCACATTACATCACCAGCAGCTGTTGACAGGCCTGTGTTTATTAACTAACTGCCAGGGCCGGAGGAGTCACACCACATGCCTCACGCCTTTACTCTACAGACAAGACGAGACAATGCTGGCTCGCTCACGTCTAAAACACTCAAACGACAGAGTATGTGCAGTTTGCAGACACGTGGATGCATGCTTTGGTCTGCTAGCATTACCTGTCATCTGTTTGCACTGGCTATAAGACTTGCTGACTAGACTAGAAAAGCTGTTTTCCTGACTCAGATAGCTTTACTGCGAGAGCTGCCGCTGCTGCCGCCGATGCATTCCTCAAGTGTCTCGGCTTGGCAGAGTCCCCGGCCTCTTAGCTCAGCCTCTCCCTCCCCTTTCTCCGTGTCTCTTTCCTTTCTTGCCTTCTCATTTAAATGGAGGCACATGACTCTCTGCTTTGCTGCCAAGTTGACTTCTTTATGCCGGCCGGGAGCCACCGGCGCTCTCTGCTTTCTCTTCTGCAGGGCACTCCTGCATTCCATCAACACTGCCATCAAACTTTAAAGTTCTTTAGCTTGAAATAAACTCATGTTTCCAGTCTGGTGGTGTCAATGCCCCCCAGCTATAGCATCAACCGCCCACTGTTCGCCATCCCCTAATTGTTGTGAACAAACGCTCTGCTTCAACCCATCCATCTCTGGTGCATTCCTCTGTGGTCTTGAATGCAATCATTTCTCCCGTGATTCCACTCTGTTGTCGCATTCTTCCCCTCTAAACTCACTGCACTGCAACATTGTTCGCTTACAGAGGCGGAACGAACGAGGGCCGAGTGGGCTGACGACATCAAGACTTTTGGGCTATGAAGTCAGGAAAGCAGATTCCAAGGCGAGCATTCAATTAAATCTAAATGTCAGGAGCTAATTAGATATAAAGGACAATTGTATTATACTGATGGTATGAAGGAGAAGGTAACAATATGAGGAGAATGACCAGTTAGCATTTGATCATGAAAATCTTTATCCATCCATTTCCTCCCGCTTATCTGGGGTCAGGTTGCAGTACGTCCTTCTACCCAGCAACGTTTCCCAGCTCTTCCTGGAGGACCCTGAGGCGTTCCCAGGCTAGATGGGCTATGTAGTCCCTCCAGCGGGTTCTGGGTCTGCCCAAGGACCTCCAACCAGTCAGATGTGCCCAAAACACCTCCAAAAGAAAAGCCTATTCTGATTCCACCTCAGCTGGCTCCTCGAAGGTGCAGCGACTCTACTCCGAGCTCCCTCCGGATGTCTCTAAGTCTGAGCTCTGGAGTCCAACACCCACTGAGAACATTGACTTTGGGCTGAGAAATGGCCCCCAGTACCCTGTACTCCCTCAGTGCCCCCCAAAGGATCCCCTGTAGACCTTTCCTAGTCTACAAAGCACATGTAGACTGGATGGTCAAACTCCCATGACGCCTGAGAGGGTTTATCATGCATGAATTTTCACTCTCCACAGTAAATATTGAAAAATAAAAACATCAAAGACAGTTACAGATTTTATTTTTTGGTCACTCTCAGAGCTTTTATTTTGAAATCTCTACAGGCCCGTCAGGTGCAGTCTGCAACCCGAAACATTGTCTTTGTGTATAAATAGTTGTGCGCTCATCTTATTTTAAAAGAAAATACTTTAAACTCCACCGTCTTTCCTAAATCACATCCTGTCGTCCATATCTGCCTCCTCCACTCGCTCTGATACGCTCTTATCTTGAAGTAAGGAAAGAAAAACACTTCAACTTTCCTCTGCTCTTGCTCTTTTTATTTTTATTGTCAAGGAGCTTAACTCATCATTTTGGCATCAGAAGAAACCGGCCAGGGCAGATTTAGGGGCATAAATCTGCTCAGTATTAATGATACACTTCAACAAACTATGACCTATCGGCAGCTACACTCTTGCACATGTTCATGTGTTAGTGCCCTGAGAGTGCAGCAGGGAGGTAATGGCTAATGATCCACCGAACATACATGTTGACCTGCGGGCACATCCGGATCCATTCCAGACATGTGGTGCAAGTCTTTCATGTCACAGGTCAGAGACCCGCAGGAGCACTGAGGAAACGATTGGTTTGGTGGTGAGAGGAAAACTGTATATATTCTGCAGCACCTCAGAGAGGATGCAAAGAGACGGGTCGAAGCATTTAGCATGTGTGCAAACGACTTGAGGAGTTACAGTCCTTTACATGCAACGTGTTCAGCTGAAGGAAATGTCACTCCTTCAAGGTCGTTGCTGATATTCTGCAGGCTCAAACCTTTACATTTTTTCCAGGGTTGCAGAGTAGATAATGCTCCCATGTATTCTTAAATAAAAATACATCGACAATCGAACATGCACACTACTGCCCAGGCCTCAGACAAAAAGACCAAACAGTAACAACATGCTACAGCTTAGGCATCTAATATCTTAATGACATACGGGAAAGACTCAAACCCTGGGCTTCCACAGCAAGGACTGAGCTTTCGCACATGGGGCAGCTGCTCTACCAACTGAGCTAAACGCCGCCCCATGTTTGACTGCTTTATCACTCAACCACAATGCCTCCCTTTGGATTGCTAGCTGCAATTGTGGCTAAGACCAGAGCGCTCATAAAGCAGTCAGCTCGATACTTACAGCTCCTTCGGTGTACCTGTTTTATGGAAATCCATCCAGCGTGCATTGTCTCCTATCGGTGGGACATTTTGAACGAGGCTACCGCAAATGTCTGTGATTGAAACACCAGACGATCCCTAAGGTCGAGACAGAACATAGATGGAAATTTATGAAGAAAACAAATCTGACCTTCACTTCTGACATGAAACTCATGTGGCTTGAACTAATAATAACGTGTCCCGGGGCTAATTTACATACTCGAACGCTGGAAAACGTATTGAATCTGATCAGACTGTTTTCTGCAGAGGCGGCTGATTCGAGTCTCCTGAGGAGCAGGAAGTGGCTTCGTGCATGGGCCCACAATACGACCAACATGTTGGAATGCCACATCGATGTTATTTGCAGCTGCACTGGGAACGCCAGCAATGTCCCGCTTTCACATCAGAAAGCATCTTTATGTGCATGTTAAGCGTGGACTCTGGAGAGAGACGAGCACGGTGCAGACGGTAAAGACTTCATCTTCCACAAATCAGAGAGAGGATTGCAGAGTTTTTACGCTGACGTCGGCTACTTTGAGTCCACAGGAGAACACGATGAGGAGATTTACATGTCATGCAGAATATAAAAAAGGGCAGAGACATTATCCAGCTTTGACTTTGTCAGCCCTTTGTCTGGAAAGATCTATACTCTGGTGATAAATCGTGGTTACTCTCCTGATGCTGATATTTAATCAAAGTGCTTTTCTTAAGCAGCAAACAAGGCTGGGCAGCCTGCCAAGACTTTACTGTACAAATTGACTTAATTTCATTGAATTATGTCCAATGATTTCCTGATGTGGACTGCGTTCCATTCGTCTCGTCTCTGTCCATTCCCCCGGCTGTTTTTCACAGAATCGATGGCCGACCCGAGGAGGAACGCACCGTATCTTATGGCTGTCTCATGCAATTTTTTCCACTGTCCCCGAGGTAAGAGGACGAGGAGAATCAAACAAAATAGGCCTTGTGTTTGTATGCAGTGCCACGGCCAGGCAGTCTGCCAAGATCTCCTCCTTTCCCCCCACCCAAGGCTGCAAAAAGCAAACCCGAGCACTGCTTTCACCTCCATCCACCCCCCTTTGCACCCTCCTGTTCGCCTTATTCTCTCATCAGAGAGCTGGCAAACACAAAAGGAGGCCGAGAGGCCGCACGTCCCTATGAACGTGCACAGATTAGACCAAGGCGATGATGAAGACGGTGACCGGGCAGAGGTGAAGGATGAAGGCAAGTAGGAGTGGTTGTTATTTCACAGACAAGACTCGCTGCCCTCTGCCATTGAGCCAGCGCCAGCTGAGGAGCGGCATCCTTCGCTTTCTGTCTTTATGTTTTCAATGAGAGCATTGTGTGAGCCGGAGGAAGGATATGAGGTCCCATTTGGCTGTCATTGACATGTAAAAAGAGTGTGGCGGTGACAGCTGACGAGATCAGTGGCCTGTAATTAGCCGAGGATGTCGGGTAGAATCTTGCCCCTCTGTGTCAAACACATCCAAAAACATAGGAGATTCCACACATCATAAAAAGGGAGATGAAAATATGTACAAGACTTGTCCGCCTGTAGGCGATATTATAAGTTATCAATTAGCCTACGTGTGAGGTTTCACACTGACGTAAAGCTCTGGGTGCTATAAATCTAAAGGCGTGAACCACGTGGTCTGGCTCGAGGTGGCCATGTATCGCTCAGGGGAAAAGTTTGGATGCACAACTGAGACATTCATCCACGGGAGACACAGGTGTGATAAGCCGACTGTGAGTAATAGCTCAGTCTCATCACACCAAGTAAATCACGTCCATGCCGAATGTGGAATGTGCTGAAAAGTGTCTTTGTGGGTTTTTTCGGTCAGATATCATCCAGAAAACATTCAAAAAGATTGTTGACATTGACATGTTAAGCACATTACTACAAGGAGAACATAGTAGTAGATTTTAGACCAGGGTGAGGGAACCTTTTTCATATCAAGGGCTATTTCAATTTTTATAAAGTCCTCCGAGGGCCATACTGTAAGGAACACATACCTAGGGATGCAGAAAGTCTAAAGTCGCCATGATGCATCACTTGTCATCCGTGTCAATCACTCCGGGCCAATGCAATGACACGTACATCACATGCTGTATTCACTGACCCTGACGTTGACTCAGAAATACATCGCCGTTTTCCCTGATTTTTTATTTCTTCATACTATAAGTGCATATATAAAATATAACATTTTTATTGCGTTCCGGGCCGGTTGTTTTAGACCTGTTAGAGGAGCAGTGTGTCGGATTTAATGGCATCTAGTGGTCTAGTGGCTAATTGCGACCATGTTGGTCTCCACTAACACCTGAGAAAGATATCTGGCTTTTGAGCTTGTAAATGTTTTGCTGTATTCATGAGCTCGTTGCTGTCTAACTAAACAACTGTTTGCCTGAATACAGCTAAGCTACAAAAGCTACAAAAGCCAAAACAAAGCTGAAAGATGCTAAAAAAAACAAAACATCCATAAAGCTGAGTGTGACTGCAGAGTTGTGTGTCACCTCTCTATCTTTCACTACATATAATCATGTCGTCCATTGTAAATATAAAAATCTTTCCAGAGACAGCGCTGGCAGACTTAACTGTCAACAGCTTCTTGGTGACTGCTTCTTCTGTAGAAAGTAGTCACTTTGTAATTTAACTTCAAAACACAACTCTCCCTAAAACCACAAATTGTTGTTTTTACGTTTCTCTTTCCATACAAGCTAAACAAAGGAGATACAAAGTGTTAATCAGTCAGCTCAGAGGTGCTGAAAGGCAGGAGACAGAGCCAGGCTGGCTTCAAGTCAAAGATCATCTCACTCTTGGGAAGATATTCCTTTAAGCAGGGCACCTGTGTGAGCTGCATCCATGCTGTTATGCTTTTATCCTCCACTGTCCAAAGGGCCTCTTACTGGAGGACAGTGGATGTATGTGTGTGTGGGGTTAGGGGGTACCAACAGACAAGTTACCATGGTGATTAAGCTCCTCTTTCAAACCTCTTGTCTCAAGGTGGGCCTTCTCTTTGAAACAGAGGACGATCTGGGCTCGTGTCAAACCACCACAAGGGTCTCAGGGCTCGCTCAAAAACCCACAGATGACAGTTACTGTTGGGAGATGAGAAGAGGACGTCGACCTGAGAGACCTGGCTCCCCCCAATGGGAACCTGTGGAGGCTCTTCATGGGCCCCTTGTGTGCCCCCCCTCTATAACTGGTGCCTCTTCCATCACCCTCACTGAGCTTTGCAGCCCTTTGATGTCCACAGACATGGAGGCCTGAGAACTTAGAGGCGGAGGTAGTTTGGAAAGTTAAGCCATCCACAGACAAATGAAGGAAGATTTATGGAGACTACTCACTGCTGGAGCCAGCCTCAAGTGGACGTTTGAGGAACTGCAGCTGTTCAACACTGTGCAGCCTCACAGAGCTCTGGTTTTCTGACGTGTTAGGTTGATATCTGATCGTTCAGTTTGAACTTATTTACACAGTTTTGACGACTACATATAATGTACTTTCAGTTTGAACTTGAACAAGTACAGAGAGACAGATTCAGACATGAAGATACACACAGACAAACTACATGGAAGCAGCGATGGGAGACTGATACAGGCCAACAGTGGGAGACTATCAAAGGTTTCACCGGTCTGACCTGTAACACGATTGACATCGAGGGACAAGGACGCTGTTTGTTCTGTAATCCACCTTCTCATACTGAGTTACCGCGGCCCTCGTGGGAATCTCTTCCAGCCCGTCACAGCCGGACTGTGGGACCGAACACAGAGCTCAGTCACAGAGCTGCAGATATCAGCTTCAAGGAACACGTTTCAGCGAATCGAGCGAGACCGACGCACAATATGTGTGAAAAATTAAAACAGAGAGTTTGTTACTCATTGATTTTATTGAGAAAACAACTTCACATGAAGATAAAAAAAAGACATCATTAAGTTTTGATTTTGAAATTGTAAACTGTCATGTAGTGAAAAGAAACCTTGACAAACCCCATACAAAATGACTTTTGGCAGTAGAAGTGGTTTGCCTCAGGAGGGTCTGCATTTTAACATGTGCCACTGAAAAACAAAGCTTATTAAACACGATATTTTTTTAGAGCCAAATGAACAGTACAGAACAATTCACAAAATAAGAGCAAACTTTTAAATAGCTAATTAAAAATATCCATGATGAAATGTCACCGGTAAAAATAAGTCAAAGTGCTCTTGTTGTTTCCGTTTGTGCGTCTCTGTCTGATGAATCTCTTTCACCCTCTAGTGGTTATATGTTGTTACTGAAGGAGCAGCAGCAGTTTGCAGAATGGTCCCGTCACATGTGCTCTGGGTGGTTCTGCAGACAGGTGATGAACTCTTTCACTTCTTTGCCCTCGAAGCAGATCTGATAGACGGCAGAGAACAACGGAAACCTGCGGAGGAGAAAACACAAGCTGATTAGACGACTGCTCGGGGTGGAAGGTGAGCAGAATCACATACTGTGTGAGTAAATACGCTGTTTCACCCTAAAAGATAATACATTTATTGCCTCTGTGTCTTTACTAATAACTAAAAGAGATATTAGAGCTTCGTGGGTGTCAGTTCCAGCAAACGATGCTTCGATTTTCTGGAAGTGCCCGTATGTTTGAGCCTTTCTTGACAGAAGTGTTTTTTCTCCGAGATTCTGGACGAGATTTGATTTTTCTTTTACCTTTTTGTACCTTGTAAATATTCCTAAATCCATTAATTCCTAATATAGGACATTTGCTTAGTAGTTCTTTATTAATACGCTGAAATAAAGTGAATCTATTGTGTGTCTTATCCTCTGAACACCACAGGATGGTGCCTCCAGGCTTGAATCTTGAGTAGTCCTGGAAACCCTGTTGTCAAGTCAGATCTAAAGTTCGTCTTATTTAAGAACCTTCAAGGATGGTAATGATTGTTCCAGGTATTAGTCAAACCCCCAGCGGTTACAGCAAAGATTTAGATTTGTGAAAAACTGAAACAAAAACATAAATTATCTATCTTAAATTTTTTATCTAAGTGACCGTGGTATAATGCACTTTGCGGTGTCCATTATCAGGATATAATACTCAACAATTCATTGATATCCACAAAGACTAGCTAACAGTGTTTAACAGTTCTTGTAGATGTGGGTGGACTCACTTGTTCACCATGTCCCTTTTCTGAAGGAGCTTGTAGACCTCAGCTGAGGTCTGTGGACCCTGAAGCTTCTGGCCGTTGAGCATTTCTGCCTCCAGCTCAGTGATAGACTAAAGAAAAACACAAAATAAATTAATATAAATTATTTAAGGTGTTCTGAAATAGTTCAACGGGAGAACTGGGAAGCTGACTGTCTACCCGTTTAGTCTGACTCACCTTGGACGTTTTGGCAAAGGCCTCTGCGACTTTCCGGTTTCGTCCTCCGTAGCAGGTGGTGATGAGGTCGGCCACGCCGCAGCTCTCCAGGAAGGTGGTGGAGCTCACGCTGCCTTTGCAGAACAACTTGGCGAAGGCGACCATCTCCATCAGACCCAGCCGGATCACCGCCGCCTTGGTGTTGTCGCCGAAACCGAGGCCGTCGCAGAATCCAGCACCTACAGCCACGATATTCTGACATGCAACGTTTTGTGTTTGAATAACACGCTGAGGGAAGATTCAAACTTTATAACAATAAATATTTAGTCATTTACCTTAAGAGCTCCGCACAGCTCCACGGTGTCGCTCTCCTCTACGACGGTGATGCGGAAGTTTGGAGTTTGAAGCAGCTCTTTGAAGATGGTGCCGTTTGCCTCATTTTTGGCCCCTGCATTGAAAAAGTTTATTTAAGAGAAAGAAAAACAAATGTCTCAAAATATTCCTAAAATGGGGAAGTAACCCTACCACACTGCATCCTCTTTTTAATCTCTGCATGCAAGCAACGTCAGGAAGATTTTATGCAGCTGAAAGCTAAAAGAAAAAGTTGACATTGATACAAAAAAAACAGCGTCTAACCGATGGTGGTTTCACAGAACTTCTCATCTGCCACCTCGTTGGCGATGTTGGCCCCCATCAGGACGCTGACCTCGATCTCTAGCTTCTCTCGAATAATGTCTGAGATGAGCTTTAGTCCATCCGGGCCCTCGTCGATACCCTGGATGACAGTAATAAGAGACAGTTGCTAAGCTGTTTCATTGTGGTGACTATCACAATGTGTTGCTCAAGTATTACCCTGTGATTCAACATGAGACAAGGTCAGGCGACTGAACATTTCCCCTTTTTACTGTGAGGAAACATGAAAAATAATTAGAGCCTCACTTTGATGAGTGATATCCCGATGGTTCCCTCCGTGACGTGAGGCTTTATCTGGTCACAGAGGTTGCCAATGAACTGATGAGGGATCACAAAGACCAGGATCTTTGCTCCTTTGACAGCTTCAGTGACGTCAGGAACAGCGACCTAGAGAGGCATCGACAACCAAAGTTAAAGTGTTTAGATCATAGAGAGCAAAGATTGAAAAGAAGAAACATTTAACTTTCTGTGTAGGGGAAATATAAAAACATAAATGTATTATGTATCAGAATAAATCCTGTCAGATGTACCATCTTGGGACCCATATAATTAATATTATTAATGCATTTCACTGTAAATCCAAAGAGGATACAGGTTAAGAAAAACTAAATATTATATTGCCATTTAAAAAATGCAAAATTATAGAAAAATAACAGAACTAATTGACATTTAATACAAACTAAACTTAAATATGAAAACGTGGTTATCTACGATGATTACAGGGGTCACAATATCAAATTTATATCGACCAATCAAAATGAGGTTTAGGTGTAGGTGCATGTGAGCTGTGTAAAGTAGCTCTCTTCATTTTGTTCAACAGTTTGTTTGATTGTTAAAATCACAAATTAAATCAAACTGTGACCGTATAATGAATTTTTAAACACTACCTCTCTCATGTAGTAAATAGTGTAATATGATACTTGGCTGGGGATAAAAACTCCACGTCCTCAGACAAGAAACTCTTATTGTGTGCCCAACAAGAAGGTAGATTAACTCGATGATATGTATGGGGTCAAAGTGAACTTACCTTATCGGCTTAACGACTCACTGTGCAATCTAAAGTTTGTGCCAAGATTTCAGTGAATTGCGTCACCTTTTTGACACAAGATGGTACACTCACCACATTCCTTGGCAGCTTGTGACCTGGCAGATATTTGACGTTTTCGTGCTCCGTATTAATGATCTCTGTCAGCTTCCTCCCTTCTATCACCTCTTCGTAAACCCACATGTTCACCATCGGGTCAAACCGGTTGGAGGCTTTGACATTGTGGCCAATTATTTTGGCAATGGAGGAACCCCTAAAAAAGGAGAGGAGAGATGACAGATTATCAAAACAGTCTGCAGAGCCAGACATGAATAAATCAGACAAAAACATGGCAACTCAAAGATGTAAAACCAAGCCTGGGTTTGCAGGGAAATGTGTGAGAACACAACCCCAGTACAGTGTATAAAGACAGCACACCAGGTGGGAAACCTAAAGTATGTAAGAGCCTGTACATGTTGCATCTTGTCGTCTAAACCTTCAGGTTGGTGTAAGATGTGTGCGAAAAGAAGAGGGAGCAGCAGCTGTTCTCTTATTTACAGTGAATATAACTACACATTATCGGTGTGCAAACACAAACACAAACACAAACGCCTTCAGTTTTGCCATTAAAACCCAAATATGGGTTATATAATATTTCTTTATCCAACATGCAGATGGAAACTTACCAGTTTCCAGACCCGACGATGCAGACTTTCTTTCCAGGCATCTTGAGAGAGCTAAACCTCCTGATCGGCTGAATTGAAGCCCCTATTGTTGCTTTCTGTTGCCTTCGTCTTTTATAACTTCCTCATACGCCCTAAAATGTTACTACCGACACATCCCTCCCCTCGACGGCCACGGATACACCTCCTTCCTCGGCGAGAAATGGTCCTAAAGCAGCCTCTCATACACGTCTTAACACTTGTTTTTAGCGTATTTACACGTGTTGTATGTGTTTATACTTCACTCTCTATGCACACGAATGAATACAGTGAGTTTATAAAGAAGGAATGAGAAGCTAATGTGTTGTACATCAACGTTTTACCGGACATTTATTGGTAAATATTTTCTGGATCCCGCCCGATACCGACCGACGTCAAGACACACGGCAGCGACACTTCCGGTCAAAGTGTTTTTCAAAATAATATGCAGCCGCTGCAACGGCTGTGTGTGTGTGTGTGTCGTTAAATTTCTAAATAAAGAAGCGAATAAACACGTAAATATAAATAAATAACCACAGACGACGTATTATATGTCAAAACATGTGAAATGATAAGTACATAAAAAATATATATTTTTTAATTTTTTAAATGTGTATTTATTCGCTTATTTGTATTATTCAGCTAAAATATTGTCATTTAAATAATAACATTCACGCGCATTTATTACATATAAAATGACATTGGCAATTAGAAGACATTATGTCTAAATCTTAAGACAAATATAAAATATTTATATAATTAATGTGTATTTATTATATATATATGCTCAACTTCCGGTTTAGTTGTCGTTCTTTTTTTCTTTCGCCATTTAATTTTTTTTCCCCTTGCTGTAAATTTATAATTTTTTGTTTTTTTTTATTTTTAATTATTGGACGAAGCTCGGGTGGATCTGCAAATAAATTAGTTTTTATTTTATTTTAATTTTATTTTCTATTAAAGGAGTCGACACACGGAAGTCCGAGCTCGTGAGCTGGTCACGTGACTGTTTTCCTGCCAGGGCAGTAAATATCAGGCGAGCTAGGCTAGCAGCACAGCAGGTACAGAACCACAGACGGACCGTGTCTGTGTCTGTGACAGAGGGAGCAGCACAGACCATGTCTTTAACTTGAACGGTTTACGGTCCAACGTCTGTTCTGTCCACGGGAGATGACCCGGCAGCTCCGCTTTGTGTCGTAACGGGAATCTGACAGGTTAGCTTCACGCTAGCGAGCCGAGTTAGCGTCTAGAGAAGGGGCTGTGGTTGCTGGTGACTATGCAAGGAGAAACCACGGGGATCCGACTCCCGGAGAACGAGGGCAAGCTGGATGTATTTCCCCAGAACAGGACTCCAGGCTCGGGGAGAGCGAGCGGCAAAGGCTGGCAGTATAGGTGGGTGTCTGTCCTGAAGCTAGTTTCCTGATGTAAGGCGGATTTTGTTTACCCAGCCAATAAGGCACCAGCAGCAGAATCACGATGCATCACTCTGATTTTGTAATGATCAAGTTTATGATGGAAACTGCTTCTAATCAGATTAAAGCTGTCATCAGGCATGTGTGTGTGTGCGCCTGTTGTGTTCATGGCTGCCTCCTCTTGACCTCTCATGCCAGTGACCACATGGAGAATATCGATGGCTACCTGATGAAGTACACCAACCTTGTAACAGGATGGCAATACAGGTGAGCTTTTAGTGGCCCAATCAAGGGACACAAGCCAAGTTCATTATTGTAATCCAGTCTAATCCAATTGAAGTAGTGCAGAGATCGGCGCTGACACACTGGCTGTTTTCTTTCAGATTCTTTGTCTTAAACAACGAGGCGGGCTTGCTCGAATACTTCGTCAATGAGCAGTCGAGGCCCCAGAAGCCACGAGGCATGCTCCCCCTGGCAGGGGCCGTCATCTCCCCCAGCGACGAGGACTCGCACACCTTCACGGTCAACGCCATCAGTGGGGAGCAGTACAAGCTCAGGGGTGTGTAGCTACAGATGTATAACAGTCATGTGTAGGTTCATCAGGAACCTTAATGTCTCTCCCCTCAGAGCTCCATTTTTACCTCCAAGCCATCACCATCCATCAGGTTCATACAATATTGATCTGGATGTTTTCCATTATCTGCTGCCAGTGATGCAGAAGAATACGGGAATCGATGCTGAGTAAGATCACCCCGAGTAACCGTAACAAGGTTTCACTCTCTTTGTTTTCTCTTCTTGTCTCGCAGCCACTGACGCCAAAGAGAGGCAGCACTGGGTGAGCAGACTGCAGATCTGCACCCAGCACCACACAGAGGCCATGGGGAAGGTAAGACGGCGTGTTCGACGTGCATATGAGCAAACAAGGATCTTATGTGCTGGATGTGAAAAGCTGTTGTGTGTATTAATCCGAAAAGGTCTTCTAAGCTGCACCTTGTGTGATGAGCCTTTGCTTAAACACAAAGACAGAGCGAGTGTGACCTCGAGTGTCTCCAGCTTCCTGTTTTTCTTCCTCACATGCCAGAAGAGTGATGAAACAAAGGCAGCAGCTGTGTGAAAATCTGTAGAGCTGTGAAATATTCATGTTTATGTAAAAATGTATCAGGTTTTACTGTGTGTGTAAGCACTGTAATCATTCGTATTGATCTGATTATTGACCTGCAGACTGCTCTGCTGCCCACATTCTATTTTAATGCTCATAGATATCTGAGAAGTAAAAACACAGGACTCCCCAAGGCTCTCGTTTGATCAGTGAATAATCAGGAGTTGTATTTTAAAGTTTGTTCTTCTGTGTGACTGTTCTCAGAGTAATCCCCCACCCAAGTCCCGCAGCTACTCCATGGCGTCTCAAGGCAGCGGCAGCTCCCCCATGTCAGTACGCCGACCCAGCCAAAACCCCGGCAACTTATTCGGCTGGTCGCAGGTCAACAAGGGCTCATCACTCTACTCCAGTAAGAGGTCCCTGCTGCCGGACCACCTGATGGACGCCAGAGAGGTACAAGCAAGTCAGAGACACGCTGCCAGCATGTTAGGCTGACTCAGAAATGTGTGCATCTGCAGTCACGCTTACTGCTAAGTTTTTTTCAAGGTTTGGAACGTCAAGTACAGTCCATTCAGTGAACAATGACACCTTCAGTGTACAAACGGCAGAGAACAGGGTTCTTGCATAGCAAGGGAAAGTATGGAAATTGTTTTCAGTGATTTCCAGGACTGGAGAAGTCTGAGGAACAAAGTGAACGTAACATTATAAAATATTAAGACTATAGTTTATAGTTGAGTTTTTGTTGATGTTTAGCTGTGATCATCTTCACATTGGCTCATGTGGCTGTTTGTCCACAAGATGGAGCTGTTGTCTTTGCCTGAACATAGTTTAGACTTCAACCTCTTACCTCATGGGACCTCCACTGACATATTTTATATTCAGTCCATGGCAATAAGAGAGAACAGCTGATAAACTAAACAGTGAAACAATAACCACAGGAAGTTTAGATGAAGCAGAATATTTAATCAGCGATGAGGCTTCTGATATTTTTAGGAGCTTTTTAAACAGTTCTGTCTGTAGAGGCACCAGTGTTGTGTTGTTTAAGTTAAGCCACTTAAACTGAGACCAAATCAAGACCAAGACCAGAGTGTATGTAGTATATTTGGGTAACAATGAAAAGAAAAATCAAAAACCAGCTATTCTTCGATGTCCAGGTTCAAAATAAAAGAATAGTACAACAGAATAATAGTAGTAACATGGGGTCATAACACAGGAAAAGCTATTATATAGATACTGATATTGATATTAAAAAGGTTTGTGTAGTTCAGGGTAAAGGGATAAAAAAAGACCATAAAATAAATTATAGAAACGACCATAATAAAATAAAAGATTAAGGGAGATTCAACAAGCCTTGTTGCCTCTTCAGAGACAGTCTAAAGAGACAATTGCTTGATTTTTAAACCATCCACTTTCTTCCAGATGATGAGCCAGGCCCAGGGCCAGCACAGAGACCTGATCCAGAGCATCGAGGGCCTGCCTGCAGCCCCCGGCCTCTCCCCTCTCGACCAGGATCTGCTGATGCTCAAGGCCACCTCCATGGCCACCATGAACTGCCTCAACGAGTGCCTGCACATCCTGCACCTGCAGCAGGTGGCCCGGCAGAGAGGCTCCCTGGGAGGTCAGTGTTTGTGTTTGAATGTGATGATACATGCAGGTTATTTTAGGGTGAACATGTGTGTCAAGGTAAAAGCTGTCCTTGTGACAAATGACCGTCTTGCACATGCAGAGCTGTACTCGGTGTAGCAGTTTGAGTTGGCCGGACAGTGGAATTATTTTGAATTATTTATAAGGAACCGTACCCATTCTTACCACCTGTCTCGAAGGTAATGAGATCTGAGACGGTTAAAGATCCACCTGAAAGAGTTTGTGGAGAAAACGCAGCTTTAAATCAGCTTCATATCAAAGACAAAACAGGAAACTTGCTGATTTCTTGACCCTTTATATTCACAATGTTCTGAAATGGGGAGGGGGGGAGGTCCCCGTCTAATGTCCCACACCAGATCTCATTACTCAATGTATATTTCATTAGGCCAGACTCATCGTGGCAGCCAATCAGATTAAGTTGTCAGACGACACACAAGGTGAATTTGAATGAGATCTGCCCACCTCCAAACATACATAAAATGAATGCCCACGCCATAGCGAGGCGGTTCAACCAATCACAGGATGGGGATGTTTCCTGTCGGCGTATCCTGATACCGGGCTCGGCAGTGGAGTTGGGTTACACTCTTAGGGCAGCTGGCTACGGGAGTAGCCGTCTGTCCAGTCAGCAGCCGGGCGGTTGTGAGGTGTTTGGCGGATGGTAGGCTGAGCGTGAAGTGTGAGGCAGCTGTGAGTGTCGGGGGGGATTTGGGAGGGAGAGGTACCAAGAGTACCTATATCTGCTTCTGTGCGCTCCCCGTCCATGGCAGGACCCACCATTGAGTGGTTGGAGCCCAAACTACCCGACATCCTGAAGAACGGCAGCAGTTCCCTGGGCAGCTACACGACAGGGGAGGGCGCGCTGGAGGGGAGCCGCCTGGAACTGAGCAGCCCCGAGTCCTGCAGCTTCTCTGGGGTAAGATCAGCCACTCGCCCCAGGAAGTGTTGTACCACCTGTTGATTTAGTTTATCTCCCTTCATGCTTTCTAAGCGCTCCGTTACTTACTTTCAACCTGTGCCTCCCCTCCCTCCCTTCCCCTCTCACAGGAACAGGAAGACATCGATGCAGAGGATGAGGCAGAGGACTGCTTCACGGACAAGGAGGAGGACCTGGGCGCTGTGGAGGAGGAGCGCAGCGTTATCCTACACCTGTTGTCCCAGCTGAAGCTCGGCATGGACCTCACGCGGGTAGGTAGAGTTCCACGTACCGCCGATCAGCAAAACAGCCCCCCTCTGACCAACTCTTCCCACACTTTGTTTGTCTGTCTCTCTTAGTTCTTTGAGGGTTTCTGTGTCATTACCACAAAACACAACACAAAACAATCCCAATAAAAAGTCACATATCATAATTTTTATTGTTTATGTCTTCACTGTGACTCCTCTCTTTCTGTATTTCCTCGTTCCTACCCCACATTTATCTCTTCATCACTCCAAATTTGGTGTTTTTCATTGTACAATATTTATTGTCTTAAAATAAATAAACCATTTAAAATCTCATTGGATGATGTGAGATCTCCATAGTAACGGTTGCCATTGGCAGCCATTTTGAGAAATTGGCAACTCATCCTTGCCAATAGAGCATGCAACAAAACATGCACCCTAACAGAGTTTAAATAAAACAATGCAAAGCAAATTTGGCTGTTTGGTTGCTGTAAAAAAACATGATTTTATGTCACCTTTTTTATGATTAGGAGATCTTAATTGCTGAAAATAAAAGGTGGCCACAAATGGCAACCATGTTTTCAGTTTCACTAACCAAAAGATGGCTGGCAACCCCTTTTTACAGAGTCCATACTGAGCCCTCGGATCTCTTTTATCAGGACCGATCTTCATTGTCGAAGAGTGGAAAAAGTTTGTAGTCTCGGATCAGGAGTTGTTGGCCAATCTGTTTTTCAGCAGTCTGAGGCTGAAGTAAGCACTTCTTGCTTTCTAATTACTTCTCCTGGACACATACACACTTTAAAAACAGAGAGTCGTGTCCTGGATAGACATTCTATCTTCCAGTGTCAGTTTGTTCTAGTATTTGGATATCCTCCTCTTGGGTTTCTGATTCATCGCAGTTATCTGCTGGATCCACTGGCTTACCTCAGATGGAGATCTAGTAGACGCTGTGACCCCGGGTCGAGTCTGTCGTACGTCACGTTGTCTCTTACTCGATTTTCTGATGGTAAAAGATGCAATAAAGTGCCTAAAACTAAAAATAAATTGTGTCCATGCACCAGGTGGTCCTGCCGACCTTCATCCTAGAGAAGCGCTCCCTGCTGGAGATGTATGCCGACTTCATGTCACACCCGGACCTCTTTGTGGCCATCACCGACGGCAGCAGCCCGGAGGACCGCATGGTCCGGTTCGTGGAGTACTACCTCACCTCCTTCCACGAGGGCCGCAAAGGCGCCATCGCCAAGAAGCCCTACAACCCCATCATCGGCGAGACCTTCCACTGCTCCTGGAAGGTACCCAGGAGACCGGGGGCCTCACACGGCGAACCACAGGACCCCTACCAATTGCGCTTTGTGGCCGAGCAGGTGTCCCACCATCCCCCTGTGTCCGGCTTCTACGCTGAATGTCAGGAGAGGCGGATGTGTGTGAACACACATGTGTGGACCAAGAGCAAGTTCATGGGGATGTCTATCGGGGTGTCCATGATCGGGGAAGGTAAGCCAGGACCGTTTTTGTACTCCTAAGAGATCAACTTGATTTTCAAGCAGACAACAGTCAAGTAAAGAAGTATTAAAACTTCTTTCTCCTTTCATCTGTTTGTCTTTCCAGGTTGTCTTTATTTGCTGGAGCACGATGAAGAGTACACGTTCACGCTTCCTTGTGCATACGCCCGCTCCATCCTCACAGTCCCTTGGGTGGAGCTGGGGGGTAAAGTCAACATCAGCTGTGCTAAGTCTGGATATTCGGCAGTCATCACTTTTCAGACGAAACCGTTTTATGGTGGCAAATTACATAAGTGAGTCCTCCCTCCCCAAACCCCTCAGGGTACAAGTCAGACTTCACCTGAAATTTGTGAATTCAGCTTCTAATGTTAAATGTCCCTGTCCAAACATAGGGTAACGGCGGAGGTGAAGCACAACACCACCAACGCGGTGGTGTGTCGTGTACAGGGTGAGTGGAACGGTGTTTTGGAGTTCAGCTACACAAGCGGAGAGACGAGGGTGGTCGACGTTACCAAGCTGCCGGTCACGAGGAAGAGTGTTCGGCCAGTTGAGAAGCAGGGGCCAACTGAATCCAGGTCAGGACAGAGACGGCTGTAACTTTATGCTTTCGTGGAACATACAGATGCCTCTATGACGTCTTAGCTTAACTGTCTGACTGCTTTTCAGGCGCCTGTGGCAGCACGTGACTGAGTCCTTGCGGGAGAAGGACATCGAAAAAGCCACAGAGCACAAGAGGCTTCTGGAGGAGAGGCAGCGGACAGAGGAGAGGCACCGCGCAGAGACCGAAACCCCCTGGAGGACCAGATACTTTGACCGAGAGGTAAGCGCGTGGGTGTTCCCGACATGCAGGTGAAAAGTCACGTGTGCTGACTCTGAATAAATTTTAAATAAACCTCGACCATTAACTCTGTCTCGTGTTGGAGCGTCTCTGTTTTCAGAGTGTTCTCACCTTGCACTGTGCTATTTTAAAATTCCTAAAGGATCTGGGTCACTTAAACGGACTTTCTTTGTCCCGTTGTTGTTTTGTTTGAGAAACAACAATACTAACGCTCATCTCTTCTTCTCCTGCAGGGTGAAGGTTGGGTCTATCACAAACCACTTTGGAAAAACTCTGCATTCAAATCCTAGTTTCTTCACTACGTATCTTGGATGTTGTAGATTCAGGAATGTGTGTGTCTGTGTGTCTGTGAGTGAGTGTGGTTGACAGTTATGAAATGAAAGCACGACCTGCACTGACGTACAAACGAATGCAACATGGGGAGACGGACAGAGAGACGGCATGGTTGAAGGTGTTCTCGAATCTCACTCATGAAGTTTCACGAAGCCTCGGAGTACAAGCTTTTGTACTGCGGATCAGTTTGTTTCTTTTTTTTTATAATCCAATGTCAATGGAAACATATTCTTGTACAGGTAACGGTACTCTATTTACACAGCCTTAAGATAGTCTGACGAATGATGCTCTTAGTTTGGGTTCTGCTGATCAACCTGGATGTGATTCTTCTTCTTTCTTTGAGTTATAGTGACGTTTGAGGAGTTTCTTTCTAAAATAAGACATCCGACAACAACATAACAAAAACTTAATTGGAATACTGCCTGATAAATGTAATGCTGTGAAACTTGTTGTAAAGCAACCTGGAAACTTTGCTTCAGATCAGAGTCATTCTCAGCAACATTAAACATTCTGACTAAATAAGCAGGTTAGTGTTTTAACAGTCAAAAACTCAAAAATGTTTATTCCCGATGAACATCTGAGGAAAAAAAAAATCAAAAATCGCGTCCAACTTTGGCAGAATCTTTCATTTTCATGTAGGAACTTGTCACTTCTAAGATTTCAGGGCCTTTCAACCACGAAACAAACGGTTCACCCGCTGTTATCAAGTATGTTTACATGCACACAATATCTTGATCTCATCATCTTATGGCAATACTTTTAATCAGACATTTATATGATACAAATGGATTTCTTTTTAGGAATTTGTCGGACACTTCTACATCTGCAAGGAGTGAAAAACATGTTTGAATATGTAGGATGAAAAAAAGACTGTCACTCTCATGTCTAGCTGAAGCTTAGCTTAGTATAAGGATGTGGATTGTAGACACTCATCTCCTTGATTGAATATCCAAGCGTCCTTGCACCCTGGGGCAGGGTTAGGGTTAGGGAAGGCTTTTTTTTTTTTTTGTCTGGGGTACATGGGAGCGCAGCAGGTAACCGGCCACGCTTATGGGGCTGAGATTAGCATAGCATAAAGACTGGCAACAGTCTGTCCAAATTTAAACCTATAAAGCTCACTGGTTAAACAAGTACGAGTTCAAGTCGGCTTTATTGTCAGTACTGCAATCTGTACATACAGAGAATTGAAATTGCGTTACTCTCTGTCCAAACAGCACTAAACATGAAATACAAAATATAAGTGAAGAGAGTTTGTGGGGGCAGCGGGCGGAGAAGGAAGGGGGGGCAGTACTAGGAGGGAGTTCAGCATCTTGATGGCCTGGTGCATGAAGCTGTCTCTCAGTCTGCTGGTTCTCGCCCGGAGGCTCCTCATTCTCCTCCCGGAAGGCAGGAGGCTGAAAAATTGCTGCACATGGCCAAGAAATTGTCAGGCACTTTCCCCTGTTTCCTGTCTTTATGCTAAGCTAAGCTAACTACATACCGGCTGTAGCTTCACATTGAAGAGATGGATATAAGAGTGCTATCGTTCTTATTTTAGTCTCAAAGTGTTGATCTTCTCTCTTTTGTGAATTACACTAATATTACTTTTAACTACTTATTTGAGATGCAGTCCCCCCCCCCAACAAAAACTGCAGCCTACAACTCCCATAATGCAACGCTGTGGACACTGTGGCCCATTTCACACTCCAGTTTGTGTTGCAGGCTTTCTGTTACAAATTTGAAGCCTCTGACCTCAAGAGGGGGATAACCCTGATGATAGTAAGACATCACCAGGGTTACATGTCAGAGTTGAGCAGTTGAGGCTGATTATGACTTAATTTGTGACGGTATTGCTATATCACTGTATATTGACTCAGTCACACTGCTCGAATGGCATGTTGTAGACTAGCTGACAAATAACCAAATTTAAAATTATAAAACAATGATTGAGTCACATGTGAATGAATCTAAAGATTGCTACCCCACCTCCACCGTTCATGTCTGTTTTTAATTTGAACTCTGCGGGTTTGCAGTGGATGGTTAAATTCCTACATGCATGAATGCTAAGTCTCTCAGTTCATATTGATTGAAGTATACTACTCCTGTGTCTGCATTACTTAAATTTCTAAATGTCTCTCGTTGAAGCTTTTAACCAAATTTGCTTGTTTTGTAATGCAAATAAATATTTTCTTCGAATGCGTGTTTAACCCCCATCTTGCGCTTTAATTGCTCTTATTTTTAGAGCCACTTTTTTGTAAAGACGTTCTGTTCTGTTGTTTTTCCAATCTACTATACTGTGACGTACACGTGATGAACCTTATTTTGTCTTTTCGCACCCTCCTTGAACTAAATTTTAGCCTCACACTCTCAGAGCCTCCCAGTATCAAGGACAAAGTTCCTGCTCTCTACAGAAAGAGGAAATCCACCCTGCCATTGATAAGCTACTCCCTCCACATCTCGGTGCCTTATGCAAACTCTTTCTGTGTGTGTCTTCCGGCTAAGGAGCACGGCATTTTCATCAGTTATGTATGTATAATTTGTGTGTGTGTGTGTGTGTGTGTGTGTTTTCTTTTTAATAACCGGTGCCCGATGTTGAGAGATGTCGATGAAGCACTTTTATTCTCTGTTTTGGTCTTTTGGTTGTTTTGGATTCTACTGGTTGTCTTGTTGACCTATGAAATGCACTGACATTGAAGGAAACACGATGTGGAAGAAATGGACATGTGTGACAATAATCAAATAAATTGCGTATCAGTTGTATGCTGTGTTACAAGTTTTGTTCTCTACCAAGTTAACGCCGACACGTGACAAAGGTCTAAAGCCGTGACAGAATGTGTCTGACTAAAAAACACGCAAACGTTTCTCGCAACATGTCATCATGTGACGTCCTTATCATCTTCACCTTAGAGAATGAAAGAAGTTTGGGGAATATGAGTTGTTTACCCACCAAAGTGGTTTAACTTGTTTAAATGTCAATCAAAAAAATTGTAACACCATCACTACATCATGCCCAGTGATAGTATTTAATTAATGGGAAACCAGCTGCAGTTGTGCTGCATTCGTAGAAGTAAGGCGTCAGTCAGCTTTCCAGTTTTGATCCACAATGGCTGTCATTATATCAGGTCTAATAATGATGGCAGTCTTTTACCTGCTTGTGTTGGGAATCGGCATCTGGGCATCTGTGAGGTCAAAGAAATTGAGGGAAAACGCACAAAATGGACAGGTAGAGTTTTCTTTTTTGGCCAACCGCAGTGTCAACTTGATAGTGGGAGTCTTCACAATGACAGGTGAGTTTAAATTTGTTTGTTTCATAGACAATATGTATATTCATTGAGTATTCTTTTGAATGAGTCTGTAATATCTAGTCTCTTTTTATTGTTGCACGCAACAGGGTTGATGGAAATTTAATGAAATGAAATGACAACCCTTTTAGTACATTTACAGTACATTTATTTTTCATCACATTAATGATACAAACATATATAAAACATACAATAACACATATATCTTTGTATTTTTTCCACTGCAGCTACTTGGGTTGGAGGTGGCTTCACCATGGGTTTACCAGAGACAGTTTATGATCCCACCAAAGGTCTAATGCATGCTCAGGCCATTAAGGGAAATGTTTCTCAACATCTTTCTCTACAAAAGGAGGAACCAATTGAATATTTTTTGCTGCATCAAATGCAGACAACTCAGCATGAGAGGGACGCAACAAAGCAGCATGTTTAAGTTTGAGTTCTTTAAGGAAACGTTCATGCTCTAAGTGCATTCACTTCTCTTTTAGTAACCTCTCCTCTTGCCACATCCAGAAATACTCAGATGACACTGCTATTGTAGCTTGTATAAGAAATGGACAAGAATCCGAAGACACTGCTATTGTAGCTTGTATAAGAAATGGACAAGAATCCGAATATAGGGATTTGATAAAATCCTTAAGTGACTGGAGTCACAAAAACTGTCTCATACTGAACACCTCAAAGACAAAGCAAATGTTCATGGATTTCCATAGGTCCAAGCCCCCTCTTCAGCCTGTGAACACTTGTGGAGTGGACATCGAGGTGGTGACGACCTATAAATATCTAGGTGTACACCTTGATAACAAGCTGGACTGGTCCCTTAACACAGATGCACTCTACAAAAAGGGGCAGAGCCGCCTCTTTTTTCTAAGGAAGCTCAGATCTCTAAACATCTGTAGTAAGATGCTGCAGATGTCTATTGTGGCAAGTGTTTTATTTTATGCTGCAGTCTGCTGGGGAGGAAGTTTTGAAAAAAAGCAAGCAAGGAGGCTGGATAAGTTTGTTAAGAACACACATTACATTTAAAAATCAACCAAATTGTTATTATGCTGTATATTCAAGGAAATGTTATGAAACACTAATGAGGACTAATTTTTGCTTGGCTTTTAGTTAAAGTGGAATATGAAGTGTATTGTCATCAGCATATAGTGTACAAAATAATGACACATTTATAGGATAAAGTAACAGGACCCAGGATGAATCTTTGAGAAACCCCAAATGAGCTGTTGAGAAGGACATTAGTTCAAAGACATGTCCAATACAGACAACATTGAGTCTGTATGGTATTTACGTTTCTTCAGTTTGAACAGTTTTGTCTTTTCTCTCTTTTTCATCCATTTAAAGGTGGACTCTTCTTTGCAAAGCCAATGCGGGACAAAAACTACACAACTATGATGGATCCATTTCAGAGGAAGTATGGGAAAACACTGACTGGCCTTCTCGCTGTTGCTGCATTCATCGCTGAAGTCATGTGGATTCCTGGCACACTGATTTCTTTGGGTAATATAAAAACTTTTTGAACATGTTTTTTATAATAATCATAAACAATAATACACCTAATAAGAATTATTAATACTGTTAAATTAATTAAATATAATACATTTTTTACTTATGTGTATTTTTGTATTTGTGCACTTCCAACAGGAGTCACCATTAGAATTTTTTCCGATCTGCCCTTAAGTCTTTCTATAACTTGATGATGCCAGCGTGAATATTTTTTAAGTGTATTACTCCCATGTGCATTGACACATGGGAGTAAAAACTCAGCTCTGGGCCTGTTATGGTTCTGTGTCAAGGTTTTTCACACGTATTATGTCTGCTTGTTGTTTTGACTTCTCTCATTTTTCTTAGAGAAGGGGATGCAGCGAGTAAACTATTTGAACCAGCTCAGTTAGCTGTTAGAAGTGGGGTATTTTACAGTAGGGGACTCAACATTTTTAGATTCATGGGCAGGAATTGGTTCCTAGTTTTTAGCCACCAAGTGGTTTAACTCGTTTAAACCAGTCAATCAGAAACCAGCTGTACATGCAGTTGTGCTGCATTCGTAGAAGTAAGGCGTCAGTCAGCTTCCCAGTTTTGATCCACAATGGCTGTCATTATATCAGGTCTAATAATGATGGCAGTCTTTTACCTGCTTGTGTTGGGAATCGGCATCTGGGCATCTGTGAGGTCAAAGAAATTGAGGGAAAACGCACAAAATGGACAGGTAGAGTTTTCTTTTTTGGCCAACCGCAGTGTCAACTTGATAGTGGGAGTCTTCACAATGACAGGTGAGTTTAAATTGGTTTGTTTCATAGACAATATGTATATTCATTGAGTATTCTTTTGAATAAGTCTGTAATATCTAGCCTTTTTTTATTGTTGCACGCAACAGGGTTGATGGAAATTTAATGAAATGAAAGACAACCCTTTTAGTATATTCACAGTACATTTATTTTTCATCACATTAATGATACAACCATATATAAAACGTACAATAACACACATATCTTTGTATTTTTTCCACTGCAGCTACTTGGGTTGGAGGTGGCTTCACCATGGGTTTTACAGAGACAGTTTATGATCCCACCAAAGGTCTAATCTGGGCTCTTTTTCCTCTCCAACTGTCAATTTCTTTTATCATTGGTAAGTCTCATCTCCCATTACTCATGGTAAGAAAAATGTATTCATATATTTTGTTAAACTGCTACACCAGCTCTCCAGGAAGCATTGTGTGCCCGAAAATGAACATGTGACATATTGTGAAATCATACCACATTTGGACAAGTTTCAATATCATAATTATCATGTGTTCCTCTGGTGTAACCAACTGCTTAAAAACTTACTGCTGAGAGAACTCGGCAGTCAATCTTGTTTTAAAACAAGTGCATGTATTGACTTGCTGCAAGTAAAGCTTATTGAAAAGACTCCATTGACTCTGTCATCCTTTGGCAAAGATTTTTCCACCACTCATGCTCATATGTTCTGGTCTTGTACTAAACTTCAGGAATACCTGAACAAAACGATTGCACTAACACTAAACACGAACGAAGACTAATTTTTGGTGCATAAAAGAGGGCTTTTAGTTAAAGTGGAATATGAAGTGGAATGTCATCAGCATATAGTGGGAAAAACAGTGACACAGTTATAGAATAAAGTAACAGTACGGTGCTTCAGTGTGAACAGTTTTGTCTTTTCTCTCTTTTTCATCCATTTAAAGGTGGACTCTTCTTTGCAAAGCCAATGCGGGACAAAAACTACACAACTATGATGGATCCATTTCAGAGGAAGTATGGGAAAACACTGACTGGCCTTCTCGCTGTTGCTGCATTTATTAGTGAAGTCGTGTATATTCCTGTCACACTGATTTCTCTGGGTAATATAAAAACACTTTGAACACATTTTTCAAAATAATCATAAACAATAATTCACTTAAACTATTAAAATAATAAAAATTAATACTTATGTGTATTACAGTAAGTACATCTGTGGGTGTGTTTTTGTATTTGTGCACTTCCAACAGGAGTCACCGTTAGAATATTTTCCGATCTGCCCTTAAGTCTTTGCATCTGGATCTCTGCTGCTGTGGCGATCATCTACACTGTGCTTGGAGGTCTCTATTCAGTTGCTTACACTGATGTTGTGCAGCTATTATTGGTGTTTTGTGGCTTGGTAAGTTAAAAAATAAATAAATAAAAATACATGTTCCTCTTTTTAGGATTTCTCTCACTGTATGTTTTCTCTGTTTGCAGTGGCTCTGTGCTCCCTTCGTTCTGGCAAGTGATGTTTATACTGACATCACTCAAACAGCAGTCAACCACACATATCAGGCTCCCTGGCTTGGCCACATTGAGTCTCATGAAGCTTGGACGTGGGTTGATAATTTCCTCGTATTGGTAAGCTGAAAAAATGGTAACATGCTATAAAATACAGCCTGTTTTTTTGTTATTATGTCTTTCAGTTTCCTCAAGTTCTTTGCACACAGTAACTCTGCCACTTAAATGCTGACTCACTGATTGCCCACCATCATTTGAAATCCCAGCCGGTCAAACGTACCTGTTGAAGCTGCGACGGCACCAATCAGTATATAGGGGATCCCAATAACAATGACCACACCTGCTGCTATGAAACAGATCACTCTGGCTGTAGATGTGGAGCTGGAGGAGAGAGTCCTTTGATGAAATCTTGACACGCCAAATTTCCAAGAGTCTGGGAAAACACCATGAGAAACATGTTATGATATAAATAGTTTTTAATTGTCCTCTAGCTTAATGTTACACTTCTGAAACATTGTCTCATGACGGGAGTTTAGCAAAGTGTTCTACAGCAACTAAGTGACGAGAGAACTGGGCAAAACTGACACGTGTTCATCACAACAAACAGGCTGTATTTTATGCATTTTACTGTTATTTCATCTTACCATTACTAGGAAATTATCAACCCACGTCCAAGCTTCATGAGACTCGATGTGGCCAAGCCAGGGAGCCGATATGTGTGGTAAAAAGGCAGGGGACAGCGAACAGCAAGGAATTCTGGGGGGGGGGGGGGTGGAAGGGCTTAAGGCGGGCGTAGGGGAGCGGGAGAAGCGGAGGGAGCGAAAGGAAAGAAAGGAAAGAGAGAGGAAGAGAAGGGGACGAAGCGGTGGCAGACGGAGGCGCGAGAAGGAGGGGAGGTGAGCTCGTGTCTACTATCAATGTCTACCCATGTCGCCTCGCTCTCAGAACTCTCTCTGCTGCTCGCCTCTCTCCTGATTATTCTGGCGCGCCCCTCTCCGCGGCCGCTCGTCATGCACGGTGATGCGCGGTATGCATCGTCCGGGCGCTCGTCCCTCGCCTACCTCTCGCTGCGAGCTAGCTGCGCCCGTCGAGCGGCGAGGAGTCGATAAGAGCGAGCTAAGCAGGAGCGCAGGGGACCGAACGCGGAGAGACAGAGCGCAGAGAGAAGGAGGCGAGCGATGGGGAAGAGCGGGGGCAAGACGCCGCGCCGCCGATATCGTAGCAATCAGGACGGGATGGTAAAGGCGGCTGGGGAGAGCGAAAAGGGCGGAGCGAAGGTGCCCGGGGGAATAGATGGAGGGTGCGGACCCGAGAGAAGGGAACGCCGGCGTCCGCTCCTGAGTCACTCGTCAGCCGGCAGACGGGCCAGCAGCGCCGGCCTCGGAAGAGCGGAGAAGAGGCAGACGGAGCGGGAAAGGGCTTTGCGAGTCCGGCGCCTCGGCCCCGTCTCTCGCCCTCTATCGGGGCTACTCTCGCTGTGGGGCTTCTCTTACCATCGCGTGTCTCTTCTCATACTTCTCCTCCTCGCTCCAGAGATGCGCAGACGGAAGAAGTACAGAAGACCGAAAGCCGGAGAGAGGCGGGGACGGGCGAAGTGAGGAACGAGGAGCAGCGGCGGAGGGGAGACCGAAAGGGAGAGCCCGAGAGGACGCGCTAGCGGCGCGAGGGCGAATAGAGAAAGAAGCGACGCGGCGGCAAGGCAACAGGGGGCGAGCGAGGGGGACGAAAGAAAAGAAGAGGAGAGGAGGAAGAAGAAAGAGGAGGAAGGGAAGGAGAGAAGGAGGGCAGGGGCGGGGGGAGCAGAAGGGAGAAAGGGAGGGAGGACGGCTGCCTGCCGCTTCTACCTTTCAGGGGGAGCGCGAGCGAGACGAGGGCTGGCGGCGAGAAAGGAACGAGCGAGGGGGCGGGAAGGGAGGAGGAAGAGGGCGGACGCCGACGGAGCAGAGCGCGTGCGCGGGGGCGAGAGCGCGGCGATCAAACGACGCGGCCGGAGTGAGAGATGAGGCGCAGAAGAACGAGGGGGAGGAGGGGGGGGTTTAAGAGACTGAAC